>NC_090725.1:157326026-157626026 GCF_036898095.1 Palaemon carinicauda | reverse complement strand
GCTGGCATAAACGCCAAAAGGAATGACAATGGCGCGCTACGGCGGCGTTATCCAAGATAATGGCCAACATGGCGACCGGATGTTGACGTCGCCGAGTACCAAAACAGTAACGGAGGAGGAGAAGAACTTTGTAACGGCTCCTCCCATAACTTGCCACTATTCCCCCTCGAAGCGTAAACGCTATGTGGGGTGCAGATAGCTATGTGGCGTGTCAAGCATACGTCCCGTTTTTATACGATATCCTAAAGGAGGGAAACCTTATGGGTACTCGCGCTAGAAGTTAGAATTCTGTGAAACCTTTAGTTTAATTCTCTGGGAATATCTACTGTAGTCATATATACCCTTAGGAAGCTACTGAAGGAACCTTCCATCAGGACAACATGGCTATCTCACCCAAAAATAAATTTTTCGCTTCGCTCAAAATTCGTTTTTTCGCTTTGCTCAAAATCCGTTATTTTAGTCTTTTTGTGAGTTTGTATCAGTTTCGGGTAGCCTAATCTAGAGTTGACAGTTTTGTTGGGGCTCCTGGCCATAGTGCTACAAACGTCATCCCCTTTGCGAAGGGTGAGCTCATTTTTCTTGTTCAATTGGTTCGCTAACTGGCTAATGCCACAATCGTCAGAGTTCCTGGGGCTAAGAAGGCAATTTTTTTAGAGATCCCCTTTGCGAAGGGTGAGCTAATTTTTCCTTGTTCAGTTGGTTCGCTGACTGGCTAAGCCTTTTCTTTAGTTTCTGGGTTTCTTCTTTCGTCTTGTGGTATCTGGCCAGGCCTATACTTTTACAGCAGGTCCGTCGGGCCATCGTGCTACATAAGCTCTATAGATGGTTTACGGTATAAAATTTGAGTTCCCCATTGTGAAGGGTGAGTCTTTTTTCCTGTCGGTGTGCTGACAGTTGTGCGATGTCGTATTCTAACCTTTAAGATATTTTGGTGGTTCTTACCTTCTCGGGGTGGGTTTCCCTGTTACTGATATCGAACTTAAATGTATTATTGTGTGTTTTTACAATTGTTTGAAGGCCTAGCCCTTCGGGGTTCTGGCCTATTAACCCGACAGCATTCTCCTTTATAAAGAGAGTTGTCAGTCTGTCGGCAATGCCGGTACTTACGGCTTCGTCGTCTCCGACGGCATATCCTTTTCTAAGGCCTAGCCCTTTGGGATTCTGTCCTATTAACCCGGCAGCATTCTTCTTTATAAAGAGAGTGTCAAGACTGTCGGCAATGCCGGTACTTGCGGCTTTGTCGTTTCTGACGGCACTCCTTTTCCGGGCCCTTCTATAGTGATACGTCGCTATATTTTTGATGTGGCCTATACTGCCACACTCTTTTTGTTACGACATGATGTTTGATACAAATTATCGTCGTTTATTTTGCTGCTGTCTTTACTGACACTGTCGTAACTGGCAGTAGTTCTTGCCCAGTCTTGGGTATGATTATTGTGCCCCTGATTTAGGAATAGCCTTGGGAGTTGAGGATGCTGTTACCTATCTGTGCTGTTAAGAACAGCATGGATATTATGTTATGACAGCATAAGATTTATGAGTACAAATCTCAAGTTCCATAAAGACCTTACTTCTACGACTTGCGAGGTACCTTTATGATAGTCAGTTTTGGAATTCTCTTTTGGATTGGATTGTGCATCTTACAAGTGGGATTCTATTACGATCCCCCTTGTCAGATTTTGGTTTAAAGAATAGCCTTCTATTTTATCTTTGATTGCTCCAATTATCGATGCGTCAATATATTTTGTAAGGTAGGATTAAAACAGCCAGTTTGGGGCATCGAGAGTATTATTATCATTACTATTATCACTTGCTAAGCTACAACCCTAGTTGGGAAAAGGATACTATAAGCCCAAGGGCTCCAACAGGAAAAATAGCCCAGTGAGAAAAATAAATAAGGGAATAAATAAGCTACTAGAGAAGTAATGAACAATGAAAATAAAATTTTTTAAGAATAGTAATAACATTAAAATAATTTTTTTATAAATAAAATATAAAAACTTTAAAACAAGAGGAAGTGAAACAAGATAAAATATTGTGCCTGAGTGTACCCTCAAGCAAGAAAACTCTAGCCGAAGACAGTGGAAGACCATGGTACAGAGGTTATGGACTACCCAAGACTAGAGAACAATGGTTTGATTTTGGAGTGTCATTCTCCTAGAAGAGCTGCTTACCATAGCTAAAGAGTCTCTTCTACCCTTACCAAGAGGAAAGTAGCCCTTGACCAATTACAGTGCAGTAGGTAACCCCTTGAGCAAAGAAGAATTGTTTGGTAATCTCAGTGTTGTCAGGTGTATGAGGATAGAGAAGAATATGTAAAGAATAGGCCAGACTATCCGGAGTATGTGTAGGCAAAGGTAAAATGAGTCATACTAGAGATAAGGATCCAATGTAGTGCTGTCTAGCCAGTCAAAGGACCCAATAACTCTCTAGCAGTAGTATCTCAACAGGTGGCTGGTGCCTGGCCAACCTACTACCTGTATTCTTCAATAGCTGAAAGCAATGTGGCTACCAAGTGTGAGAGCAAGGAGGAAGGCTTTCTCACCATCCAGTCATTAACTAATGATACCTGATAATGAATTTTTTACAGCTAAATTCCAGCTGCACTGAAAGCATACTCCTATTAAATGACGAAGGTTTGTACCATACAGAAACAAGCACTTGTGTAACATATGAATAAAAATTGAAGTCTGTTAATGTAATGTAAATTCTAATCTTAGAGGCTTGGAATATATTTGGAAAATCAGTAATTAAGTAATTTGCTAACTCTTATTCCATGGCCGATGACAGAATAAATCAAGAACTAAAAATTAGATTTCATCTCACCTGCTGGGAACGAGGTACCGTTTCTATCTAGGGCCCAAATGTTGGTACCATCTCTGTAAGGCTTGAGGGAAACAGGGGAGGTCTTTTGAGGCAGAACCCATGCATAAGACAATCTCTTTTCCCTCCCAAGCTTTTGAAACTCCTCAAAAGTGGCAGCTCCCTGTAAAGAGTACATGATAAGTGTTAAGTTTATTCTATCAGTGGATTTTAAAAATCTAATAATGATGCTAAGAAAAGACCAACCAACTCCCAACTGTTTGAGTTTGAAGAAAAAGGGCCTAATGATTAACAGGGTCTAAAATGACTGACTGTTGGAACTTTCACTTAGAAAAATTGGTCAATCTTATGTACTGTACTGACAAAGCTTAATTTCTGATATTTAAATTGCAAAATTAGTTGTTCAGTAGGCGCCAAAAATCAAGCAACTAATTACAAAATTCATTGTACTTACTTTGTTAGAAACTCTTGTGGAGTAATCAGTTAGTTTATTCCAATTATTGTCATTCTCTTTATCTAAGTAGGATTGATTAAATGGAAAAATCTATTTTTGGGGGAGACAGCCATGTCGTACTGATGGAAGATTCCTATAGGTAACTTTCTAAGGGATATTTGGCTACAGTGATATTCTCAGAGAATTAACCTTTAGGTCTACTGCATTCTAACTCCTGGCACGAATATCCTTAAAATTTCTCTTAAGGATATCGCATAAAATCAGGGGATGTATATCTTGATACGACAAATAGCGTTTTTCATCCCGAATAGCATTTTCGTTTCGAGGAGGAAGAGTGGCAAAAATAGAAGGGGAGCCGTTATCAAGGTTACCCTTCCTCCCGTACTTCTATTGAGTATCTACATGACGCTGTATCCAAGATGGCGCTCATTCCTTGTAGCATTGAGCATGGTGCTACAGATATAGTAATTTCGGGAGGGATCCTGCCAAGGCCTTTTCTATAAAAAAGGAGGGCGGGTCCATCAGGACGACATGGCTATCTCACCCAAAAATAGATTTTTCCATTTTGGGCTCAAGCCATGTCGTCCTGATGGAAGTTTACCAGAGAATTATTAGAAAGTACTGTACTGTATCTGTGGATTTTCATAGGTGCCTTAACCTTGGGACAATTTTTCTATGGTCATGCGGACCATTGAGACAAATGACATTACCGTTATCTGTAATAGACAATGTTAGTGCTTCCTGCCCCCTGCAGGGATGAGTCATACTAGACAGTAGAAAAGGGGTCTCAAGGTTTGCATATATTGTATGAACAAACATAAGTATCCACTAGATATACAAAAGGTCTCACGGTTTGTATATGTTGTTGGAACAACTAAGTGTCAACTATATCCATTGTTTGTAAGCATACAATAATATGAGGTTTACTTAAATAAATAAGTAAGAGAACTCTGGCATATTCAATGTTCTAATTGCAGGGTGAAATAAGATGCAATTACAC
Source organism: Palaemon carinicauda (assembly GCF_036898095.1). Taxonomy (NCBI): domain Eukaryota; kingdom Metazoa; phylum Arthropoda; class Malacostraca; order Decapoda; family Palaemonidae; genus Palaemon; species Palaemon carinicauda. The sequence goes on along the minus strand of NC_090725.1, from coordinate 157,621,749 downwards.
TCGAATAGACATTTATTTCGAATGAATGACCAAATGGAATAACGAGTGCAACGAGTGTAACGTGTTAAGAGAATTATACGTACAACGTATACAGAAAATATTTTTTTCCCTGAAAGGAAAGAAATGAGTACCACTCTGAATTTGAAAGTTTTTGATAAATTTTCCTAATATAATTTCTATAAATGTTGTATACTATCAACACTGTGAACTATGTACACACGGCACAAGTGTTATTTGTATAATTCCACACCTGATATTTTGAACAGTCTTAGTGTCACCATGGTGACACTCACTTAAAAGGTATCGCACTGGAAGTGTCACACCTTTACACCCTAATTGATAGTCCGAATCAATTAACTGTTTATCGCAGCACTAGAAGAAAGGTTTTAATACATTACCTGCCGCCACCACATAATGCTTCAGTTCATGGACTTGCTTTGCATAGTGTTTGTAGAACATTCTGGATGACTTCCTTCCAGTACATGAGCGAAGACGCTCAAAGTCCATATACTGAAAAAAGTTCAGTGATGAAGCAATTTTTCTCGGATCATGACCTGCAGGTGTACTGTCAGGATCCTCTCTGCGAATGAAGTAGGTGAGCTTCACCCTCAGTTGTTATCCTGAAGTTTCTCCTTTGAAGAGCTGTCCTCCCCTGAAGTCTGAAGTTCTACGAAGATAGACCTTTAGACACTCTACTGGACACAGAGAGACATCTTCCTTCAGAGGGCAGATTCTCCAGGGACCCCATCTCTCAGTGGATAGGTCGTTCTTGGCAAGAAAGGCTGGATCAGGGAAGAGATTCAGTTCTCCCACTTCTGTGAACTGAATGTGGCCCTCATTTCTTGATAGGGCTACTATTTACTAACTCTAGCACCTGAGGCTATAGCGAACAGGAAAATAACCTTCTGGGTTAGATCCTTGAGAAAACAATCTTCATTGTTCACAGATGAAGCATAATGTAGGACCTTGTCCAAAGACCATATAATGTGCTTCAGAGGAGCTGCAGGCCAAAGTCTAGCGCATGCCTTCAGGATCTTGTTAAAGATTTCGTTTGTCAGGTCCACTTGAAAGGTGTATGGAAGAGGTCTAGTCAGGGCTGTCTTGCATGTAGTTATTGTGTTGGCTGCCAGACCTTGTTTATGAAGGTGGATAAAGGACAGACAGAAGTCTATTGAAATTTCTTTGGGTCCTTTTGCTTTAACAAAAGCAACCCACTTTTTCCAAGATGATTCATTTTGTCTTCTATTTGACTTAGACTTGTATTCTTCTAAGAAGTCTATACAGCCTTTTGAGATCCCAAATCTTTTCTTAACCGCTAAGGCGAGAAAATCATGAAAATCAGGAAATTCTGGGTCCATTCGTTCCAAACTAGGGACATAGTGTCTGTTATTTCCTCTAGAGGGTCCTCGTATGGGGCTACATATCGAGGTAGTTTCTTGATGTCGCTCGTCGTGAAGAGGTCGATCTGCAGTTCAGGGACTTGTTCCAAGATGGAAAAGAATAAGTCTGCGTCTGGGAACCATTCTGACTCTATCGGCTTGAACCTGAATAGAGCATCCGCTGTCACATTGCGGAACCCTTGTAAGTGAACTGCTGATAGGTGCCATCTCTCTAGACAAAGGATGGCTAATATCACATGGTTGATATGGGACGATCTCGAGCCTTGTCGGTTCAGAGATCTCATTAGCACCTCGCTGTCCAAGATCAGCCTGATGTGGACTGATCTGCGAGGGGAGAGTTTTCCAACGTCAAGAGGACTACCATGGCTTCCAAAACGTTGATGAGAAAGGCCTTGAACAGAGATGACCAAGTCCCTTGGACTTTCCTTGGATGGGATTGAACTCCCCATTCTTCCATCGAGGCATCCATGTGGATGGTCATCGACGGCAGAGGTGGTTACAAGGGCATGGTCCTTATTAGGCTCTTGGCCTTTGACCATGGGTTGAGAAGTGATCGTACTAAGGCCGGTATCGGTCATTTTAGATCTCTTCGAGCGTTTGATGCGTATCTTCTCCAGACTCCTGACGCATCTTTCAGCTGTGCTCTTAGTACTGGGTCTGTTACTGCTGCGAACTGGAGAGAGCCCAGTACTCTTTCCTGTTGGTGTGTTTTGAAATCCTGTTGGATTACAGTAGTCTCTTGACAGACCCTGCGATCTCCCTCCTCTTCCCTGAGGGAATGGAGAGACGATGTGACCTCAGGTTCCAATGGATTTCCAACCATTGAAACCCTTGAGCTGGAGAGAGTCGAGACTTCTTGAAGTTGATTTTGCATCCCGGATGTTCCAGGAACTGGATCACTTCTTTGGATGCTTGCAGACAAGCCTTTTCGGATGCTGCCCGCACCAGCCAGTCGTCCAGGTACGCTGCTACCTGATCACCTTCTAGGCGTAGTTGTCGCACGACTGCATCTGCAAGTTTCATGAAGATACTTGGGACTATGTTTAGTCCGTAGGGTATGGCTCTTAGAACATACTTTATCTTCTGTGACTTGAATCCTAGTTAGGAGGAGAGGGGGCGACTGACTAGAAGCTCCCAATAGGCATCTGTCAGGTCTATCGAGACTGTGAACGCCCCTTTTGTGACAGGGTCCTTATGTGTTGCAGGATTAACATCCTGAACTTGATGTTCTCGATGAACTTGTTGAGTGGCGACAAGTCCAGAATGACTCTGAGTTTTTCTGAGTCCTTCTTAGGAACACAAAACAGCCTTCCCTGGAATTTGATGGACTTTGCTTTCCTTATAACCTGTATGCTCAAGAGCTATAGGGTATATTCTTCTAATGCAGGGGTGGAGTGTTGGAAGAATTGAGGAAATGATGGTGGAGACTTGTTCCCTTTCCATCCTAGTCCAATCTTGATTAGGCCGTGGGCCCAAGGATCGAAGGTCCAACGATCCTGAAATTGTTGGAGCCTCCCTCCTAACGGAAGCGTCTCCTTGCTTCAATTGATCGGAGGGTTTACCTCCTTGACCGCATCCTCCCTTACCTCTTGAGGGATGTCTAGAGGAGCCACGTCTGGGTCCTTTACCTTTTAAACCAGAGGTAGTGGTCTGTCTCTCAAACCCAGGGTTGAATGCTGGTGACTGGGCAACCAGCTGTTGAGGCACCACTTGGAAGGTGGTCTGTGTTTGGGCCACCACTTGGGGCACCGCAGTCATAGAAACTGTCGGATGTTGTTGAGCAGGCCGAGGGTGAAGTCTAGACTTCTTCGTCTTCCTTTTAGGTTGGGGACCCGCATCCGGGGAAGACTTCCTCTTTGAAGAGATGCCCCACTTCTGGAGAAGGTTCCTATTCTCCGTGATGGCTTTTTCGACTACCTCTTTGACTACTTTGTTCGAGAAGAGGTCTTTACCCCAGACGTTAGAAGATATCAGCTTCCTTTGTTCATGTTTCACTGTTGCAGCAGCGAACATGAACTCTCTACAGGCTCTCCTAGCCTTCATGAAAGCATATAGGTCCTTTATTAGGGTGGCCATATGCATTTTGGCCAGGACCATGAGCATGTCTGGGGTACTTCGTTGGCCTGCACACATCTTTATGCAGTTTTGTAGGGATAAAGATGCCGCAAGTCTCTCCTTCGTCTCTTGTTCCTTGCACAAGAGAAAGTCAGAAAGTTTACGGAGATTCTCGCTAAACTGTCGTCCAGCAATGTCTGCGTCTAGTTTCCCTACTGAAAAGGTTAGGTGGACTTCCTTCCATTCCTTCTCCTGCATGGGCAAGGCTAACGACAGAGACCTGCACTCCTCTAGTGCAGGGCATGGTTTGCCTGCCTCCACTGCCTAGGCAACAGATTTAAGTGCCTTCAACGTAAAGGGGAAGGCTATTGAAGCATGAGCAAGAAAGGTAGGGTGTTTCTTGCTCAAGGCGGACACTTTCGACACCGAATAGCCCGCCATTTTCGGGCTACTTGATAAGAGAGCCTGTGCCTTATCGTGGTCAAAAACCATGACCTCCTTCAGTTCCATCTTCTCTTTTGGCATTGGTTAATGCTTCAGACAAATGAAGCAATCAGGGTAAGCGTTAAAGCTTGGCCAAAACTGGATGTCGTCTAAGGGGACTGCTCCCATCTCCTCTGAGATGGAGAGTTTGCCGTTCGAAATCGGCATAAACTCCGCATACCTCCAAGGATTGGTTTTGGAGCCTCTGGGTCGCTTGTATGACCCTTGGGAGGCGATAAGTGGAGCTTCACGGAGCTCTCTTTCGAATTTTGCTTCCCTTGCTTCGCCTCGTTTGCTAATGTTCTCCATTAAATCCGTAAGATGGGCCAGTGCCTGGCTCATGTTGTCCAATGGAGGGGTAGAAGGTGAAGACGTCGAGGGTAACGGCTCCGGTGCCGGTCAGACGGAAGGAACTCCGAATCAACATCATCATCTTCTTCCAGAGGTAGAGTACACTCCTCCTCAGGATCTACCTTTAATAGATCCTTTTCAGTGTCCATAGACATTTCCGACATCCTTACCTCCTGGTGGATGTCCATACTTTAAAATGCCTCCCTGGCATCCGTCTCGATGGCAATCTGGATGCAGGGAGGTCTGAGTCGTGCTTGGGGCACAACCATTTCACTACCCGCTTTCGGGAACAACAAGCTATGCATCCTATCGTTAGGTAGGTATGGTCCCGGAGAGTTCTTCTAGAACCCTCTTACCCACTAGCGCAGCTTTCCACGTGCCGCATCCCTCATCTCCGTTGACTTGGGGTCGTCGAAACCTTCGGTCACTAAGGTCCGGCAGATATTGCAGACTTGGGGGTCCCAATATTGCAGGGATTCGGTAATGATGGTGCAGGGGGCATTAGACCTGCACGCTTTGTGACCGTAGAAGTTCCTACTCCTATGGTTGCAGAAGATTGCATCGCATTTCATCTGGGGTTCCTCGTGTAAAGAAAGGAAAATAAAATTAGTATGTGATTGTTTATCTCACATGATAAACAGATATGCATATATTAATATTTTAATCATTATAGCTTAGGATAGTAAGCTAGAAAAAAATAGGGAAAGACACATACTTGTGTATCCCTTTCAGCCAATTGCTGTGACCTCCCCCCAATATTGAAGATATAGAATTTCCTTTATCAGGGCAACTCAAAAGAGAAGGGTTCTAACCTCTTGGGATAGAAAAAGTATACACTGCCACTGACCCTTCTTAAGGGTAGGCTCCACTTGTAGAGCTGATTTTTGCCAAATTTTTTTCTTTTTTTTTTCTTTGCTAAAAGTCTTCATTTGGCCTAGCAGAATGCCATGATACGTGTAGAATTCATCTCAAACCTCTATAACGCCCCCCATGGTCGTCAACGACCCCTACCTGTATAACATATATCATTGCATGTTGGACGAAGTGCCATATGTTCATAGTAAAAATAGGATATATCATTAGTAATAGTATAATTTTTATAGTCTACCTCTTAAAAATTGTAACTTTAGTAGTAATAATAATTATAATAATATTTCTGTAAATAATAATTATAGTAGGTATAATAAAGGGATTTTGACGAAGGAAAAATCTATTTCTGTGGAGAGACCTGTGATGCCCGGTGAAAAAGTCCTTCTTTACACTTTTTCTGATATAAATCTTCCAAATATACCAGAGAAAGATAAAAGCATGGAATGCAGAGGTTACTACCCTCGCGCGAGCACCTCGTGGGTGTCGTGTATACATCAGGGGTGTGTGAAAACCACTATTCACAGGCTGTCTTCCATTTAGATAACTCCTTCATCAAAGGGAAGGGCTGTAACAAAGACCCCAGAAACCACACTTGGACCACGCCACCGTCACCCACATGAGCGCCCTTTAGGTCATCCTTCTGCAAGAACATATGGCTTGGCAAGGAAAGGGTGGGTCCGTACAAAAATAACCGGGAAGGGTTTCACCAGGCGTCACAGGTCTCTCCCCAGAAATAGATTTTTCCTTCGTCAAAATCCCTTTTCTGGGTCGACCTGTGACGGCCGGTGAAAATGTACCAGAGAATGCCTTCCAAGCCCAATAAAGTAATAACATAATGAGGAGAATACAATCACCATATACGAGAATAATAAAATATAATAATGTAAGTAAACGTCCAATTACCAACTAGCCAAATGTCATAGGGAACGTAAGGCTAAATAACTATGACGACAAGGAATCAACTGAGTGTCCAAACACAAAAGGCATCTAACCTTACATGTCTAAGCATATCTAAACATTAAAGGAACGGTAACTACAATAACAGTTAAACCATAGGAATTAAACATGGCAAATATCATAGGGCTAACGAACTACCCAGGAGAGTGGCGACGTGGTGTGAGTGGCGGGTAGGAGGGAGAAGAGAAGAGATGGAAGAAAGGAAGAAGAAGAGATTAATGGGGAGAGATAAGACTCCCCGCTGCCATCGTCGGGTATTTAAGGGCCTGTAAGATCTTTAGATAGTGGCGTTTGACAACCATAGGGGATTTCCAACCTGTATATTTTTTAAAGTCATCAAAGTCCCTGTTCTGGAAGTAATTGATGGAGGTATCTACTGACCGTATATCATGAGCCTGGGAAAATGATTCCGGATTAGTATGTTTAATGAAGTAGAGGATTTGTTGCCTGATACCGTGAATGGAAATAGTACCTCCTTGTTCCCTGATAACCAAGGGGCCAGACGAGCGGGTGGCAGTTCTAGCTAAAAAGGCCTTGAGAGTAGTGACTGGACACAGAGAAAGGATCCTGGGGAAGAAGAATAATCTTCCGAGGGGAGCACCTATTTTGCGGATCCTCATTTTTAGCTAGGAAAGCTTTGTCTGGAGAAAGGAGTACTTCGGCTGAAGGGAGGAAATCTATGTTTTCTGGGTTTCGTGAGAGAGCTGCTAGTTCTGATATTCCATCACCTGAGGCCAAAGCCGTTAAAAAATAAAGTCTTCCTAAGAAGAGTGATATAAGGACAGGATTCATTGTCCGTGTCCGTCACAAGTTTGAGGACACCGTTCAGACACCAAGAGTCCTTTTGTGGCCGAAACGAAGGTCGAAGCCTAGCACATGTTTTTGGAATAGATGAGAAATAGGAATCAGCTAGGTTAATGTTAAACCCAACAAGGAAGATCTTCTTCAAAGCTGACTTGATGGTGGTTAAAGTGCTATCTGTTAGGCCTTTGTCAAATAGGAACCTCAAGAAAGAGATGGCTAAATTCGGAGACATACGAGTATGGTCTGAACTCTTAGGAAATCTGCTAGTTCTTAACGGCCGAATCATATTGGCGAACTGTCGAGTCCCTTTTGTCTGATTCAATGAAGAGAACGTTTTCCGGGTCAATGTTCGCGTCTCTACGAGCTGCAAACTTCAGGTAGTCCACAAAGTTAGAGTTTTGGGTATCCTTGAGTAATCTGACACAGTGAGTTTGGATTACTCGGGTCAGTTTGGGGAACGGGATCCGGAAGGGACGGAGTTTCAACTCGAGGAGGAGAGGAAACCAACTGTTCTTTGGCCAGTGAGGTGGTACTAAAGCCACTGCCCTCCGGAAGGAGCGTAGTTTGTGTAAAAGTTTCATTAGAAGATTCACTGGGGGAAATAGGTAAATCTTCTTCCAATGGTTCCAATCCCGGGTTAATGCGTCCATGGCATAAGCCTACGGGTCCAGGGTTGGGGTCACATAACAAGGAAGTTTGTGATTCATCTGAGTTGCGAATAGATCTACCTGGAGACCCGGAACCAGCCTGAGTATCCACCGGAATGAAATTATGTCTAGAGACCATTCTGACTCCAGTGGTTTCGTCCTGGATAGTGAGTCCGCTCTCACATTCTGGAATCCCGCTAGGCGAGTTGCTGACAGGAACCAGTTCTTTTCTGTTGCCCAGGCGAAGATAGTGACCAGGATCTGATTCAGGTTGGGTGACTTGGATCCTCCTCTGTTGATGCAGTGTACTACGTCTGTGCTGTCTGACACTACTCTGATGTGGGTCGACCTCGGAGGAGAGTCTTTTCAGGGTCAAGAACACTGCCATGGCTTTGAGAACATTGATATGGGACTGTTTCATGGCAGGTAGACCAAGAGCCCTGAAACATCTGATGTTCGGAGTAATCCCCCCATCCACTTAGAGACGCGTCTGTAAGGAATGTCACTTGTGGAGGTGGGAATTGTAGAGGAACCGATTTGGAGAGGTTCTTCGGTTCGGACCATGAGCGTAGTCTCATTTTCAAGACAGAGGAGATTTTCGAGACCTTGTCTCTTAAAGGTACTGTAGCTCTCTTTCTCCAAACTCGATTGATGTCTTTGAGTTTGGCTTTTAATAGGAGATCTGTTACTGAAGTGAATTGGAGAAGGCCGAGGATACTTTCTAAGGCTCTTCTGGACACCTGTTTGTGTTTGAGAAAATTCTTGATCTTGGAAGCTATTCCTCTTACCTTTTTGGAAGGGAGAGACAACGTGTGCTTCGAAAGGTCCCACTGAATGCCTAACCATTCTAAGTGGCCTGATGGTTGCAGGCGGGACTTTTGGAGATTGACCGGAAATCCCATGTTGTCGAGAAATCGAAGTACTTCCTTCGTAGCTCTGTTGCCTTCTATGGCCGACCGGGCCCAAATGAGCCAACCGTCCAGATAAGCAATGATCTGTATCCCTTGGTTCCTGAGTTGTTCTAACACTGTCTCTCCCAGTTTCGTGAATATCCTGGGATCAATGTTGAGGCCGAAGGGCATGACTTGAACGCAAAGGCTTTCCTGCCTAGGCAGAAACCCATATTAGGAGAGAAGTTTTGAGCTATAGGCACATGATAATAGTCGTCGGTAAGGTCGACAGAGGTGGTGACGGCCCCACGGGGAAGTAAGGTCCGTACCTGAGAGATAGTCAACATCCGGAACTTGTCGCAGGGAATGTAAGAGTTTAGCTTTGACAAGTCCAGGTCCACTCTCAATGCCGACAAGCCTTTCTTCGGAATTGTGAACAGGCGGCCTTGGAACTTCAGTGATCGAACCCGTTTGATTGCTTTCTTCTTGAGTAACTCTGTGGTGTACTCTTTCAGGATGGGAGTGGATTTCTGGGAGAAGGTCACTGGTGGAGGAGGAGAACCTTGTGGCCATTTCCACCTCAAACCTTTAGAGATTATGCTATGAGCCCACGGACCGAAGGTCCAATGGTCTCGAAAGTGGTAAAGTCTCCCCCCTACCGGGACCACCTCGTTGTGAGGGAGTGAATCTATGTCCTTTCCTTCCCCGAGCCCCCTTTTTCCTAGGTCCGCCTCGATGGCGGAACTGTCCTCTACTCCTGTAGCTTCCTCTTTGGTGTCCACGAAAGGAACCTGATGGTTCGGAGCTAGGGCTGTATGCAGACGAGGACATCCAAACGGGGTTGGGTTGTGTACCTGGGGAATCAGTGAGGTAGACCACCTGATGTGGGGGATTCGGATGCAGAGACGTCGAATCAGAAGAAGACTGTGATGACACGTGGGTAACTGACGATTGATGGCAGTGACCCCGGTTCGTCTTGTAAATCTCTGCTTCTTCTTGAAGAAAGCTTGCTTTTGGTCTTCGACCTTCTTTTTGGCAGTGAGGCCCCGCCTCGCCTGCAATTTTGGTTTGCTCTCGTATCATCTTGTAGAACCTTGTTCACCTCCTCCTGAGGGAAGAGGGTTTTACCCCAGCAGGAGGAAGCTATCAGCCTATTCGGTTCATGTCTGATAGAGGCCTCAGACAGAACATATTTCCTACAACTAACCCGAGCAGACCACAAAGCGTGTAGGTCGATTTGGTAGGACCGAGATAGGTTCTTCGTGAATATCCGAAACAAGGTCTCAGTGGGATAAATCGAGGCTAGGGACTCCCCGAGGTGGGGTCCGTCTCTTTAAGAGCCGTCATGGCAGAACCTTCTTTGACATCTTGAATAGTAAGACCTGTCAATTTATCCGTAATAGGCAAGGTAATAATGAGAGCAGTTGTAGATATGGCGTAGGCCCCATTGTGTGGGGTGAGCTTGGAATTAGCGTACCCCCAGACCGACAACATCCTGGCCCAGACAGCTTGGGTCTGCTCTTTAGGAAATATTACCGTTACCTTCGGTACCTTGTCTAACCTAACTAAGGCATGCTCTTTCAAACGAACGAATCCGTTGAATGGGAATTCTAGTCCCGGAGGGTAAATTCTAGGGCCTCTAGAGGGCGGACGCCTATGTCATCCACAGTTAGGGTACCATCTATATATGGGACATGTAAGGCAAATTTCTATGGGTTGTTTTTATCGAAGGAGGTTACTTCGATGCGTCTGGGGCTGTAGGGGGAGACATCCGAGTTCCTGAACGGATCAGATTCGCCACCATATCTTTGAGCTCTGTCATAGATCCTTGGCTTGTCCTAGAATGTGTTGTATCTGCTCTTTAACCTTATCCCTGATCAGGTCGGCAGGGAAAGAGGGATCCTGAGCACGACCCGCTGTCGAAGCCCTGGACTTATCGGACTTCGTCTTTTAGCAGTCACGGTTTTATGCAAGGTAATATGAACATCAGGATCCTTTGAGGGTCCTAGGCCGGTGACGCAGATAATGGCAAAGCTGAAGGCTCAAAACTCATCACCACCTACCTGCTCGTCCATGGGTTCGACGTCCAACCCTAGAGAGGACACTCCGAGGAGATAGGGTCCGCCAGATGGAACATTCCTTCCAAATCTTGACACCCAAGGGCGGAGAGCCGCTCTTGCAGCCCGGAGAGATTCATCATCATCCTGAAAGAAGTGAGGGGATTAGTGATGAAGGAGAAGACCGTTCTCCTCAATAAGCGATGTATACATAAATCAAGAACAAATTAAATCATCGCCAAAGGATACCAAAAAGAAACAAATTAGAAACAACTTACATCATCGTTCAGGAGTAGGGAGGACAGCTCGTAGCAGAGCGTGCATGACTCCGGGAACCATACCATGTAGGCGGACCTTCTGTAAAAGAAAGGAGACATAAGTCTGGATGTTCCTTGAAACTCTGGTTAGTGATCCTATTCACAGGCTGGGATCAACCAAATTATCTATAAACAATAATATATATGTATATGTATATATTTGTACATGTATATAATACATATGTCTATATTTATGCATATATTTAATTATATATATGTATATATATGGATAAATATCCATACAACATCGTGTTCAAATAGAAATAAATATCTACTCCGCACTTGGGATCGAACGCTAGCCCCTTCTAATGAAAAAGCCAGGTCGAAACCAACCATGCCATGAAAGGCCATTTTACTGTTCCTTGAGACTCTGGTCAGTGAACAGATGAATCAAAAGAAATAAATAACATTAATTATGTGTGACTAATATGGTTTTCAAAATTGTTAGCTAGAGCTACAAATTAATATACTAAAATCCAGTAACCACGTAACATGTAACTATAAACCTCATCGGTAAAATAATATTAACCCCGGTTCTGAATGTCTGAGTGATCTCTGTTGACATCGGAGATCCGGTGACAAAGGTCCGTCATAGTGAAAACGTGAACATCAGCGGTAAGATAATATTAACCTCAATGCTGAACGTCTGTGTGATCTCCGGTGAAGCCGGAGATTCGATGAAAAAGGACCGTAATAATGAAATTGTGATTGATCATGAAATAGGTTCGTGTGCATAAGGTCGAAGCCGGAGTCTGAGTGCCGGATTTCACCGTTGCACTCCAAATATCTGACTAGTTCCCAACCCAATGAGTATCCATTATAGCGGAGTATAACTCAAGGCGGTGAACGTTCCGAAGAGAACGGAGCTACGGGTGGCGGCATAAAGCGATCCCAAAATAATGACTCAAACACTAACGGAACCTATTAACAATGCTAGCTATATCAACAGTAACCACATCAATAAAACGTAAATACCATCAAACGTAATATCATAAACCCGGAGAAGAAGAGGAGGCAGGAATAACTCGTGATCGTATAAAACGGAAAACGGGAAATACACCTCTCCTTACTCGAGCTTAAGAAAGAAAATAAGAGAAAGGGTAACTCGTAACTGTAGTAACAGAAAACGAGAACTCCATGCTCACGCTCTCATGGTTACATTATAAAGAACCAAAATCACACAATAATATGATATAAGAATAATGATAAAATTGTAATAACCAAGAACGAAGAATAACGACAACGTAACAAATAAATATAAAGATATAGTCTAAAACGAGCACCTTCCCGAGGCGTGTACATAAACTATAACAAAGGCAAGAACGTTATTCTTCGTTCGTCCAAATTGGACTTGCTAGCAAAAATATATACCATAGTAAAACAATAATAAAATAATGTTAATAATAACGGTCATAAAACGTAAGTGATATAACCTAGATGACAGAGTACCAGATGGGCAATATTAACTTGAAAAACTAACGAAGCGAACAAGGCCAAAATGGCTGCCGTCACCGAGGAAGGCCAAGCCCCTTCCAAAATTGAAATCCACAAACTGGAAAGAGAACAAATGCCCGGTACTGAAAAAAAACTGTCAAAACAAACTATGGTACATTGGTAAAGGTTAAGTAGCAACGTCAGTCATGATGAATTAACGACAAGCACTTGAAAAACACTGAGCACAAAAAACATACGACTATGCGGGCAAGTCCAAAACAGAAGGATGACCTAGAGGGCGCTCGTGTGGGTGACGGTGGCGTGGTCCAAGTGTGGTTTCTGGGGTCTTTGTTACGGCCCTTCCCTTTGATGAAGGAGTTATCTAAATGGAAGACAGCCTGTGAATAGTGGTTTTCACACGCCCCTGATGTATACACGACACCCACGAGGTGCTCGCGCGAGGGTAGTAACCTCTGCATTCCATGCTTTTATCTTTCTCTGGTATATTTGGAAGATTTATATCAGAAAAAGTGTAAAGAAGGACTTTTTCACCGGCCGTCACAGGTCGACCCAGAATATATCATTGCATGTTGGGAGAAGTGCCATATGTTCATAGTAAAAAAATTTATAGTCTACCTCTCAAAAATTGTAACTTTAGTAGTAATAATAATTATAATAACATTTCTGTAAATAATAATTATAGTAGGTATAATATATATCATTGCATGTTGGGCGAAGTGCCATATGTTCATAGTAAAAAAAAGAAATATCATTAGTAATTGTGTAATTTTTATAGTATACCTCTCAAAAATTGGTCGAAGTTGTTTTCTAATATTAGTTTCATCAAAGAAAACCACTTTAGGGGTTACTATGAGATTATTTCCCATTTTCCTATGTCCTCAGAAAAAAATCGCTTTTTCTCGTTTTTTTTTTTTGGGGGGAGAGGGGTGTATTTCTTTGCTTGTCCTGCTTTTATGCCTTAAATAATATAATTCTTAGATGTTTTAGGCTATCAAGTGACATAATAACTACAAACTCAAAGAAGGTTTTGTCCCTAAATCGAGATTTGAATTTTTGGTGATTATTTATTTCTAATTATCACTCCATCATCGGCGGGGCTTTCACTAAAGTTATTGCTCGTTTTTTTTCTTGCTAGGTGCTTATTTACCGATCACCAAATAATGGATTTTGAGCGAAGCGAAAAAAATCTATTTTTGGGTGAGATAGCCATGTCGTCCTGATGGAAGGTTCCTTCAGTAGCTTCCTAGGGTATATTTGACTACAGTGGATATTCCAGAGAATTAAACTAAAGGTTATCACAGAATTCTAACTTCTAGTGCGAGTACCCTAAAGGTTTTCCTCTAGGATATTGTATATCAGCAGGGGACGCATGAATTAACACACCACAAAGCTATCTGCACCCCATATAGAGTTAAAGCTTTGATATGGAAAGGTGGCTGAATAACTGAGGAGCCGTTCCAAAGTTACTCTCATTCGTGGCTACTTTTGGTACTCGAGATGTAAACAAATGGGTGCCATTGTTAATAGACGTCACGTCCGTCCTCATCCTGAGCTCAGCTCCTACCAATCTCCGCGATATAGTAGGTCAGGGAGGGGCCTGAAAGGCTGAACTAGAATAGACGGGAGGGTCCATCACCCAAAAATAGATTTTTCGCCTCGCTCAAAATCCGTTTTTTGGGCTCAAGCCATGTCGTCCTGATGGAAGTGTACCAGAGAATTAATGTATCGTGGATTTTTTCCCTTAATCCAAGTGCCTAGGGCTTCGAGCAATATTCCTATGGTCTGGAGACCGTAAAGACTATGACAATTTTAGTAATTGTCCTTACCAGAGATTCTACGATGTTCTGGCTTCCTGCCCCCCTGGCAGGGAAGTCCTGGTGGACAAGAGGAATATCTCGAAGTGATCGGTGAAGAACTACTCACTTGGTGGAGAGATCATGCTGGTCTCGGGGACAGATCAAAAGTTAATATTTGAGTAGGAATATTATCAAGACATAGGTGAGTATATAATATAAATACTTATATTATTCTTGTAATCAGATAGGAAAGGGGTAAATGAAACTATAACAATCGTATATTTCTTAATAAGGATTAGGAGCGAAAGGAGACGCACATGGTAAATAAAATAGACATTTTATTTCTAAGATTGCAAGTTATTATAGAAGTAATTTAATTACAATAATGATTATAGAATTTATTTACAATAATAATGAATAATGTACATAGAAAATAAAGACGGTCATCTTGAGTCTGAAAAGAAAAATTTTGCTTTTTAGAAACACAAGTTCCCAGGGGAATGCCAGTCTTCTTAGAGTTCAAAAAACACTCCATGCTCGAGAGCATGTGGCACACGTGTAAAATTTCTATGACATTTCACCTTGATAAAGAACAGTCTATTAGAAACACTAAGTGTCCATTAAATCACTATGTATCACGATAGGGTCAACACAGGCACCCGTAGAGTTAGTCCCAAATAACTCACTGTTCTATGCAGATTTAAGCAGCAGGTTTCATTACACTACCTGCAGCTACCACGAAATGTTTCACTTCGTGCACCTGTTTTGCGTAGGGCTTGAAGAACACGCGCGATGATTTCAAGCCTGTAAAGCTCTTGTGGCTTTCGAAATCCATACTCTGAAAAAAGTTCAGAGAAGAGGCAACTTTCCTAGGATCGTGACCTGCGGGTGTACTGTCAGGATCTGCTCTGCGAATGAAGTAGGTGATTTTCGCTCTTAGTTGTTTCAGTGACAGGTCGCTACCCGAGGTTTCTCCTTTGAAGAGTTGTCCTCCACCGAAGTCTGAAGTTCTCCGAAGATAGACCTTAAGACTCTCCACTGGGCATAGAGAGACATCTTCCTTCTGGGGGCAGATTCTCCAGGGGCCCCATCTCTTGGTGGGTAGTTCATTCTTTGCGAGAAACATTGGGTTGGGGAAGAGGGTAAGATCTCCCGTATCGGTGAATTGAATATGACCCTCTTCTCTTGATAATGCCACTATCTCACTGACTCGGGCTCCCGAGACGAGAGCAAAAAGGAAAATAACATTTTGAGTCAGGTCTTTCAGAGGGCACGAACCGTTGTCCAGGCTAGAAGCAAAATGGAGCACCTTGTCCAGGGACCAGGAGATAGGTTTTGGTGGAGGTGCTGGGCGTAGTCTAGCACATGCCTTTGGCAGTTTATTGAAGATGTCACTGGACAGATCAATCTGGAAGGCGTATAGGAGTGGTCTAGTCAAGGCCGATTTACAAGTGGAAATTGTGTTGGCCGCTAAGCCTTGTCCATGAAGGTGAATGAAGAAGGACATGCAAAAATCAATGGTGATCTCCGTAGGATTTTTTGCCTTGATGAAGGAAACCCACTTTCTCCAGGAAGATTCGTACTGCCTTCTGGTAGACTCTGTTTTGTACTCCTTGAGGAAGTCTAAGCTTTTCTTCGAGATCCCAAATCTTTTCTTTACGGCTAAGGAGAGAAAATCATGAGATGAAGGTCCTTGACTTTCAGTGATGAAGCGAAGACAGTCGACTTCTGTACTTGCTGAGAGAGGACTGGGCCCGGTAGGGGGATCAGCGTGGACTGCAGCTCCAGGACCAGGGGATACCAATTGCTCCGGGGCCACTTAGGAGCCACTAGGGCCGCTCTCTTTTGAAGGTTCTCAGTTTGGAGAGGACTTTCAGCAGAAAGGTTGGGTGGAGGGAACAGGTAGATCTTGGACCATCTGTTCCAATCCAGGGACATGGCGTCCACCGCTTCTGCTTTGGGGTCCTCGTATGGGGCCACATATCGAGGAAGTTGATTGTTGTCGCTCGTCGCGAAGAGATCGATCTGAAGTTCCGGGACTTGGCGAGAGATGAAGGAGAATGATCTTGCGACTAGAGACCATTCCGACTCTATTGGGCTTGTCCTTGATAGAGGGTCCGCTGTCACGTTGCGGAATCCTTGTAGGTGAACTGCAGACAGGTGCCATTTCTTCCTGTCTGCCAGACGGAAGATAGGTAGAAGCTCCTGATTTATCTGGGGCGATCTCGAGCCCTGACGATTGAGACATCTGACTACCACCGAGTTGTCCAGTCAGACGGATGTGGATCGAGGGAGGCGGGGAGAGTTTCTTCAGGGTGAGAAGAACCGCCATGGTCTCCAAGATGTTGATGTGAAACGTCTTGAATAGGGGAGACCATGTTCCTTGAACCTGTTGTTGGTGGGAGTGACCTCCCCAACCCTCCAGTGAAGCGTCCGTGTGGATGTTGATCGATGGAGGCGGGTGTTGAAGAGGGATGGACCTTTTCAGGGTCCTTGCTTCCGACCATGGCTTTAGAAGTGAGCGAAGTCTGTTTGGAAGCCGTCTCTTGAGGTCTCTTCGAGCGATGGATGCAAATCGTCTCCAGACTCCCGCGGCATCCTTTAGCTGTGCGCGAAGCACTGGGTTTGTCACTGAGGCGAACTGTAGAGATCCGAGAACTTGTTCCTGTTGGCGTCTTGAGATCCGTTTGGATTTTAGAAGCCTTCTGACAGACCCTGCTATTTCCTTCCTTTTCTTTGGTAGGATGGAAAGGCGGTGTGACTGAAGGTCCCAATGGATTCCCAACCATTGGAACTACTAAGCTGGAGTGAGGCGAGATTTCTCGGCGTTTATCTTGAAACCCAGATGCTCTAGGAACTGGGTGACTTTGTTGCAGACTCTCAGACAATCTTCGGGCGATGTCGACCAGACTAGCCAGTCGTCTAGGTAGGCCATCACTCGGACGCCCTGAAGACGTAGCTGTTGGACGATTGGGTCTGCCAGCTTGGTGAAGATTCGTGGAGCCACGTTGAGCCCGAAGGGCATGGCCCTGAAGGCGTAACTTTTCCTTTGGAGTCGAAATCCTAGGTAGGAGGAAGCGTAGTGATTCATTGGAATGTGCCAGTAGGCATCCGCCAGGTCTATGGAGACCGTGTAGGCCTTGAGAGGCAGAAGGGCCCTTATTTGTTGCAGAGTCAGCATCTTGAATTTGTTGTTCGCAATGAACTTGTTGAGAGGGGACAAGTCGAGAATGACTCTGAGTTTGTCTGAGTCTTACTTGGGAACACAAAAGAGTCTTCCTTGGAACCTGGTTGACTTTACCCTCTTGATCACCTTCTTGTTCAAGAGTTCCAGGACATATTCTTCCAGGAGGGGGGTCAACTATTGGAAGAATTGCTGGAAGGATGGGGGTGGTTGAGTCCAGCTCTAGCCCAGTCCTTTCTTGATGATGCTGTGTGCCCAAGGATCGAAGGTCCAACGATCCTGGAATTGGCGGAGTCTTCCTCCCACCGGAAGCACTTCATTGCTTCTGGTTTCCCGAGGGTTTGCCACCTCGGCCGCTAGCTCCCCTTCCTCCTCTGCCTCTGGAGGGACGGCGAGAAGAATCTCTGCCGGAGCCTCTTTCTCTGGGACGAAAGGTAGTGGAATGCTGTTCGTAGGCAGGGGTGAAGACCGGTGACTGCGACACCACCGGTTGGGGGACCAGTTGAAAGGTCTGCTGTGGTTGTGTGACCACTTGGGGAGTAGCGGGAGCCGGAAACTTCGAGGATTACCTCTTAGGTTGAGGGCCTTCGTCCTGAGAAGACTTCCTCTTTCGAGACATGCCCCACTTGTGGAGAATGTTCCGATTCTCCATGGCGGCTTTGTCCACTATCTCTTTCACCAAGGTAGAAGGGAAGAGATGTTTGCCCCAGATGTTGGAGGAAATCAGTCTCCGGGGTTAGTGTTTCACCGTTGCATTGGCAAACACGAATTCTCTACAGGCTCTGCGAGCCCTAGCGAAGCTGTACAAATCCTTGGTCACGGTAGCAAGGTGTGACTTTGCAAGGACCATGTAAAAGTCTGGGACTCTGGTGTCCCTGGCCATGACTTCTAGCTGTGCCTGATGCGGCAGCGAAGCAGCGAGTCTCTCCTTGGTATCTCTTTCCCGACGAAGGAGATGGTCGTTCAATAGTGGGAGGTCCTCGTTAAACTGACGACCGTCCACATCAGGTTCAAGTTTTCCGACCGTAAAGGTAAGCTGGATGTCTTTCCAGTACCTGTCAACGGGGGGAAGAGTGAGGGAGAAGGGTCTGCACTCCTCCAGTGCAGGGCAAGGTTTCCCTTCCTCCACAGCCTTCATGACCACTTGGAAGGCCTTTTCAACGAAGGGGAAGGTCGCAGTAGCTGGAGCAACAAAGGCTGGATGCTTTATGCTCAATGCTGGCATCTTGGAGTTGGTGAAACCCCGACTCTTCATTGCACGAGCCAGCATAGCTTGGGCCTTTGCGAGATCAAACACGATCACTTCCTTAGGTTCGGTCTCTTCTTTTAAGGCTGGTTCGGACCTGAGTCGGACGTAACAGTCCGGATAAGCCTCGAAGTTCGGGAAGAACTCCACTTCTTCCAGGAGAACAGAACCGACCTTTTCACTAATGAAAATTTTGCCAGTTGTGATTGGCATGTGCTCGGCGTATCTCCAAGGGTTAGCTTTCCGAGCAGGAAGGGAGGTCCTTAACCGAAATCCTTTTCGGTTGCTTAAAGCCGATGAGAGTCGTCCGGAACTGCTCCTGAGACTCTTTCAGTTTCTTTTCCATGAGGGCTTCTAACATCTTGAAGACCTCTTGAGTGGCCGTTGGAAGTGGATCCGGGGCGGCGGAAGTCTAGGGAACAGGTTCCTCGGTTACCACTGGGGCTACCGGGGGAGTTAGGTCGGCCTCGTTTTCTGAATCATGGTACTCCACACGATCCTCCTCATAGTCGAGTTCCTCGCCCATGAGGGTTTTCTCCGTCTCGTCGGAGACCTCCGCATATGTTCAACCTATTCGGAATCAAGATGGCACGTGCGCAGAGTCTGTTCCATAACAATGTCGGGTGTAATCACCAATTGGACGGTTGGGATTTGATCTTGAGGGATCACAGAGTCCTTAGAGGCTTTTGGGAAAAGCAGGGCCCTCATATCTTCATTTGGAAGATAAGGTCAAGAAGCATTTTTCTGGAAACCACGCACCCATCTGCGCAGTTTCTCTCTAGCATTGTCCCGTTCCTCGGTGGTAAGAGGAGTCTTGAACGCCTTTTCTAGGAGACCTTTGCAGATCGGACAGTTCTGCGGATCCCAGTATTTCCGGTCGCCTTTCTTGGCGATGCAAGGGGCGTGGGTCCGGCACGCCTTGTGCCCGTAGAAGTCCGGGCGTTTAACTCCGCAGAAAGAGCTCTCACACTTCATATATTCCTCCT
Source organism: Palaemon carinicauda (assembly GCF_036898095.1). NCBI lineage: Eukaryota > Metazoa > Arthropoda > Malacostraca > Decapoda > Palaemonidae > Palaemon > Palaemon carinicauda. Next base: position 157,602,251 of record NC_090725.1, on the reverse strand, counting down.
GTAAAAGAAAGAGATCATGAGTACATGGAAGGCATAATATGACTTACATTACTCTAAGGTTAAGAATAACTTAATCTATAATATTAGCATATAATTTATATGCTCAGGATAGATGAGCGGGAAAGAAAGTAGGTTAGACACATACTTGTGAATCCCGTCCAGCCAGTTACCGTAACCTTTTCTGTAGACAATTCCTTAGGACCCGAGGGTTCCAAAAGGAGGGAGAATCCGTATGGATGAGCCCAGCTTGGCCTCCTTATCAGAGGAATTGTCCGCAGAGTATAAAAGGATCTGAGACCGCTCAAAGCCTAGTGAGGCAGAGGGGAAAATAGGATAAACCCCTTAGTAATATGTAGGTCCCGGCAAGAGACTGCACTGAGATGCACAGAGTATGCTGGAAATGTTGTACTGTACTGTGCAACCATACAGCATAGCCACTATATCAGATGGTATAATGATACCTATATGGAAGTGGCCGGCTATCTGGCTGCATCAAATTGACTGCCGGCGTGGTGCCGGCAGCCGTAGAAGGGGTGCATGTCCATTAGCGCCTCATTAAGTGGCGCCGGCAGACCGACGGAACGCCGGAGACCGGTCCTGCAACGTGAAAAACATCAAGGAGGACACACTGAGCAACCAAGATGGAAAACACCACTGAGGCGACCGCCGGCACAGCGGCGGGTCGCTGGCAGGGCGGCGGGCTCCGGCATGGTGAACCTTAGTTCAACTCATAAGATATATATATATATAGGGCGGATACCTGGAATGCCGGCAATCAATGCCGGCAGGTAAGGGGGCGGAAGCCTCCGTCAGTCGGCCGGCTGTCGCCAGGTAATCCTGGGGGAATGTATGAGGTAGGACGTCGGCGGTATGCTGGCGGGAGGCGGTGGGCTGACGCCTTAGAAGGGGGGTATCTTATGAATAGAGGTCACCTGAGGTAGTGGCGGCTGACGCCGGTAGTAGAGGCGGCAAGGGACCGGCACCATAATAGAGAGAGAGAAAGGTAAGGAGGGAAGGGAGGAGTAATGTCCTATACCCCGCCGGCTTCCCTCCGGAGGGAGTGCACTTATGATAGGAGTAGATACACCTATCATCCGGCGGCAGTGGGCCGGCAGACGGCCGGGAGCCTGAGGTAACCCAAGGGAGGGATAGAGAGCACTCAAAGAGGGGGAATCCTCCGCCAGCAGGACCGCCGCCGGCAACCACCCCCATAGAACACTATGAAGGGGAAGTGTACCAGAGCGGCCAGCTCAGCATTAGAAAAAGGGTAGCCCTACCACTCCACCCAAGGGAGGAGTTGTAGGACAGCAGACAGGGGTGTGTAGGCAGGTCTACACAAAAGGGATAGAGTGGGGAGGGGAGTAGGGGTCTTTCTAAGGTGGGGAGAGACTGTATGAGAGAGGCCACCAAGGCAAGGGAGGACACTCCCTAACCTAGGATAGGTAGCTCAGATCAGTTACACCACTGATGTACTGTCCTGAACTATAATAAAACAGAATCTCCCCCCAGAGCCTAACCTAGATTAGGAGAACCATTCTCCTAGGCTAGGGAGGCCTGGAAAGACACGTCGCTAGTTGCAGGGAGGAAGGAGTGACCCAACCAAGTGCAAACTGGGGAAGAGCAGAGCCCTTCCTTAGGTCTCAAGCACGACCTTAAGGGGGGTTCATTCCCTTAGGGTAGGCTGAGAATAGCGATAAATACTCTGGGTGAAGTCAAGATTCTCCCCAATATAGAATAAGGGAGAAGCAAGGCTACCCAGAGGGAATTACCCGTAGGTAAGGGGAATAGGAAGCATACAAGGGTTCCTACATTAGGTTAGGGGAGTGTGGTGCACGAACCAACACGGTCCCTTGTATGGTCCCCGAAGGCGAAAACACGTACAGCACAGTCACTAGAATGTTTAAAAATGCCTAAATCTTCATAACTTAACCTAGGAAAACTTATCATATCATACAGTAATATGAGCACTAGGCTGTCAAGTCTAGGGGCTAGGCTAGCGATCTAGTATGGGGTCGGCAAACTTCGGTTGCCTAACGAGCGCTAACGCACGATATAATTACTTCCTAGTTATGAAGACTAAATAACTAATGATATTAATTAGTTAAAGGACCGGAAAGGGGCTGTTCTGGCTAACTAAATAAAGCATGCGACATAAACAGCGGCGCTGTAAAATGGCGCGTCTGGTCTTGGCACAGCTCTGCCACAAAACACAATATTTTAAGAAAAGTAGAAGTTACTTTATGGCCAAAGCTTATTTAAACAATACTAGGATCTGGTACTCAACTTTCCAGAAGAAGGTGAGGCTGAAGGTTGAGACATACTGACGATGTAAGCAGATAAGTATATCACTTGGGAAAAATCCGACTAAGCGTAGGAGATACAGGCGAAAGGATGAGGACGGACGTGACGTCATTTAACAATGGCGCCCGTTTGTTTACGTCTCAAGTACCAAAAGTAGCCACAAATGAGAGTAACTTTGGAACAGCTCCTCAGTTATTCAGCCACCTTTCCATATCGAAGCGTTAACTCTATATGGGGTGCAGATAGCTATGTGGCGTGTTAATTCATGTGTCCCCTGCTGATATACAGTGAACCCTCGTTTATCGCGGTAGATAGGTTCCAGACCCGACCGCGATAGGTGAAAATCCGCGAAGTAGTGACACCATATTTACCTATTTATTTAACATGTATATTCAGACTTTTAAAACCTTCCCTTGTACGTAGTACTGTTAACAAACTACCCTTTAATGTACAGAACACTTAATGCATGTACTACAGTACCCTAAACTAAAACAGGCACAAATATTAAAGGCGATTTTATATCATGCGTTTCCTAAACACGCCAAAAAGCACGATAAAAAATGGCAACCAATGTTTTGTTTACGTTTCTCTGATCATAATGAAGAAACAAACGCATATACACATCTGTGTATAGGTTAGTTTTTGCATCAATTATATTGATTATTCAGTACAGTATGTTGATTTTGTTATTACCAATGTTTTACTTAATTTTTCTTAGGACTTCCAAATGAAATGTTTTTCTTTATGACGCCGCCTAAAACGACGGCGTCATAAAGTACGCTCAGTAAACAAACGAAGGCATTTAACGCGCATGATGAAAGTGATAAATAATGATATTACAGTAAAAGCTTTTAGAAAATATGCTATTACAAATATTATTTACCGTATCTATATAAAATCATACATACGTAGCAAAGCAGGAAAACAATTTACGAGAGAGAGAGAGAGAGAGAGAGAGAGAGAGAGAGAGAGAGAGAGAGAGAGAGAGAGAGAGAGAGAGAGAGAGAGAGTTGTTTTACGTACGTAAATGTAAATTTTAAACAAAGAAATTGCCCCATTTCATATAAAATAGGTTATTACAAATATTTTACTTTATCATATTACAGTAGTCTGTATAATACTGTAAAGTTCAGTACAGTATGTTGTTATAGTCGTGGCGATGAAATTCTCACGAAACAAAAACACGGCATTTAATTACAACAGCTGATTCTCTCTCTCTCTCTCTCTCTCTCTCTCTCTCTCTCTCTCTCTCTCTCTCTCTCTCTCTCTCTCTCTCTTCGTGTTATACAATACTTACATATAGATGAAGAAACTAAAATTAGTTTTCTTAGTGTCAATTAAATACGAAACGAAAAAATTATGCCGAGTTTACATCCATTTCAATCGTTGCTAAAAATACGGCATCCGATTTCATCAGCAAACCACTATTTTTTGGGAAACATCATTTTATTCTAGAAAATTGCTACTCGAGTTAATTACACATTAAGAAAGCGTGTACTTTTGTTTTTAAATTTCGGGTGTGTTTTAAAAATCGAGAGTATTGTTGACTTCTTTTTGTTTTACTTTTGGCTGTGATTAGATCAGCTGACGTCTTGCTGCCACTCTTGAGAGTGTACGAATACACTAACAAAGTATTGTTTATACCATTTCTTAACTTATTCAAACCATCTACAGTATACAGTTGATATTACATAAGCACCAATGTGTTATAACCAATCAAATTTTTTTGTTTATTACATTTAAATCAACACACACACACATAAACACACTCTCTCTCTCTCTCTCTCTACCTCTCTCTACCTCTCTCTCTCTCTACCTCTCTCCCTCTCTCTCTCTCTGTGGGCTACTTTTCACTACCTCCCATTCCTTACCTCTCTCTATCTCTCTAACAAATGATATCTTTGTTGCTCCTCAAAGTTTCATTTATATTGAAAATCAATCATGATTCAATTTTCCTTACTTTCTCCAATCTCGTACCATCGGTCACATCGCGGTATTTTCGAAATTTCCGAAAAATCCGCGATATATGTATATACATGCGTTATGAAAAAAATCCGCGAAGTGGTGAATCCGCGATGGTCGAACCGCGAAGTAGCGAGGGTTCACTGTACGATATCCTAGAGGGAAACCTTTAGGGTACTCGCACCAGAAGTTAGAATTCTGTGATAACCTTTAGTTTAATTCTCTGGGAATATCCACTGTAGTCAAATATACCCTAGGAAGCTACTAAAGGAACCTTCCATCAGGACGACATGGCTTGAGCCAAAAAAACCTTTAGTACAATGGGCACTGAATTTCCCATTTTTTTCAGAAAATCATTTATTTTCCCTGTAGGATGATAAAACTCACAGAGGATATGCGTTATTATAGTGCTAATAATGCCTGAAAATTTCATTAGCGTGTCTTGATTAGTGTATTTTTGGCAAATATATTTACGATCGGCACCCCTACAAAGTGGAGCCTACCAATTATTTAATATTGTGGGGTAAGTATTAACTGATTTCTAATCAGAGTATTGAAGGAATTCTATTCTTTCAATATATGAATGGTCTTAGCAAAAGACTGTACAAAGGTACACAAGGTATGTTGGAAAATAACTACTGTATAATAAATACTATAGTTTTCTGTTTGCAGTATATATTATACTGCAAATATACTGGCTACTGTATAATCATATACTGTAGTTCAGCCGGCGTGTTGCCAGCATGGCTAGCACCTGGTGGCACAGTCCGGCCGGCATGACTAGAAATTAGAAAAGACACATACTTGCGTATCCCTCCCAGCCAATTGCTGTCATTTCCCCTTCCAATATTAAGACTATAGAGTTTCCTGATCAGGGAAAACTCAAAAGAGAAGGGTTCTAACCTCTAGGGATAGAGAAGTGTACAACCACTGACCCCTCTAAACTATTTAATATTGTAGGGTAAGTTATTAACTGATTTCTAATCAGAGTATTGAAGGAATTCTATTTTTTTCAATATAGGATTGTTCTCAGCAAAAGACTGTGCAAGGATACACAAAATATGTTGGAAAATAACTACTTTATAGCATATACAATAGTTTTCTATCTGTAGTATATACTATACTGCAAATATACTGGCTACTGTATAATCTTGTAGTGCAGTTGGCACCGGCCCACCTTACATGCTGCCGGCTGGGTTAGTACCTGGCGGCACTAGCTGACAGAGAGAGAAAAAGCATGGAGTGAAGGGCTGCCTTATTAAAATGTTATTTTCATTAGTAAAATAAATTTTTGAATATACTTACCCGATAATCATGTAGCTGTCAACTCTGTTGCCGACAGAAATCTACGGTCGGGATACGCCAGCGATCGCTATACAGGTGGGGGTGAACACAACAGCGCCATCTGTGGTCAGGTACTCCAGTACTTCTTGTCAACACCACCTCAATTTTTTCCTCGGTCCACTGGTTCTCTATGGGGAGGAAGGGTGGGTCAATTAAATCATGATTATCGGGTAAGTATATTCAAAAATTTATTTTACTAATGAAAATAACATTTTTCAATATTAATCTTACCCGATAATCATGTAGCTGATTCACACCCAGGGTGGTGGGTGGAGACCAGCATACATGTTAACAAAGAAGCTAAGTATCCCGTATTTTATTTTATTAGTTATTCAAAAATAACATAAAATAAATAAGTACCTGGTAAGGAAGACGACTTGAACCATTACTCTGCCTTTATTAAATACGTCTTCCTTACTGAGCGTATCGGTCCTCTTAGAATGCTGAACGACTCTTAGGTGCTGAAGTATAAAGGGCTGCAACCCATACTAAAGGACCTCATCACAACCTTTAACCTCGGCGCTTCTCAAGAAAGAATTGACCACCCGCCAAATCAACAAGGATGTGGAAGGCTTCTTAGCCGACCGTACAACCCATAAAAAGTATTCAAGAGAAAGGTTAAAAAGGTTATGGGATTATGGGAATGTAGTGGCTGAGCCCCCGCCTACTACTGCATTCGTTGCTACGAATGGTCCCAGGGTGTAGCAGTTCTCGTAAAGAGACTGGACATCTTTGAGATAGAATGATGCGAACACTGACTTGCTTCTCCAATAGGTTGCATCCATAACACTCTGCAGAGAACGGTTCTGTTTGAAGGCCACTGAAGTAGCCACAGCTCTCACTTCATGTGTCCTTACCTTCAGCAAAGCAAGGTCTTCTTCCTTCAGATGAGAATGTGCTTCCCTAATCAGGAGCCTGAATAGGTAAGAAACTGAGTTCTTAGACCTTGGAAGAGAAGGCTTCTTGATAGCACACCATAAGGCTTCTGATTGTCCTCGTAAAGGTTATGACCTTTTTAGATAGTACCTAAGAGCTCTAACTGGGCAAAGTACTCTCTCCAGTTCGTCCCCCACCAAGTTGGACAGGCTTGGGATCTCGAACGACTTAGGCCAAGGACGTGAAGGAAGCTCGTTTTAGCAAAAAACCGAGCTGCAAGGAACATGTAGCCGTTTCAGATGTGAAAACTATGTTCCTGCTGAAGGCGTGGATCTCACTTACTCTTTTAGCTGTTGTCAAGCACACGAGGAAAAGAGTTTTTAATGTGAGGTCCTTAAAAGAGGCTGATTGGAGAGGTTCAAATCTTGATGACATAAGGAACCTTAGGACCACGTCTAGATTCCAGCCTGGAGTGAACAACCGACGTTCCTTTGAGGTCTCAAAAGACCTAAGGAGGTCCTGTAGATCTTTGTTGGTGGAAAGATCCCAGCCTCTGTGGCGGAAAACCGCTGCCAACATACTTCTGTAACCCTTAATCGTAGGAGCTGAAATGGATCTTACGTTCCTTAGATGTAACAGGAAGTCAGCAATCTGGGTTACAGTGGTACTGGTTGAGGAAACTGCATTGGCCTTGTACCAGCTTCGGAAGACTTCCCCTTTAGACTGAAAGACTCTGAGAGTGGATGTCCTCCTTGCTCTGGCAATCGCTCTGGCTGCCTCCTTCGAAAAGCCCCTAGCTCTTGAGAGTCTTTCGAAAGTCTGAAGGCAGTCAGACGAAGAGCGTGGAGGTTTGGGTGTACCTTCTTTACGTGAGGTAGACGTAGAAGGTCCACTCCTAGAGGAAGAGTCCTGGGAATGTCGACCAGCCATTGCAGTACCTCTATGAACCATTCTCTCGCGGGCCAGAGCGGAGCCAACCAACGTCAGCCGTGTCCCTTTGCGAGAGGCGAACTTCTGAAGTACCCTGTTGACAATCTTGAACGGCGGGAATGCATACAGGTCGAGATGGGACCAATCCAGCAGAAAAGCATCCACGTGAACTGCTGCTGGGTCTGGAATCGGAGAACAATACAACGGGAGCCTCTAGGCTATCGAGGTAGCGAACAGATCTATGGTTGGCTGACCCCACAGGGCCCAAAGTCTGCTGCAAACATTCTTGTGAAGGGTCCACTCTGTGGGGATGACCTGACCCTTCCGGCTAAGGCGATCTGCCATGACATTCATATCGCCCTGAATGAACCTCGTTACCAGCGTGAGCTTTCGATCTTTTGACCAGATGAGGAGGTCCCTTGCGATCTAGAACAACTTCCACGAATGAGTCCCTCCCTGCTTGGAGATGTAAGCCAAGGCTGTGGTGTTGTCAGAGTCCACCTCCACCACCTTGTTAAGCTGGAGGGACTTGAAGTTTATCAAGGCCAGATGAACCGCCAACAGCTCCTTGCAATAGATGTGAAGTGTCCTTTGCTCCTGATTCCATGTTCCCGAGCATTCCTGTCCGTCCAAAGTCGCACCCCAGCCCGTGTCTGATGTGTCAGAGAAGAGACGGCGGTCGGGTTTCTGAACAGCCAAAGGTAGACTTCCTTGAGAAGAAAGCTGTTCTTTCACCACGTGAGAGTAGACCTCCTCTCTTCGGAAACAGGAACTGAGACCGTCTCTAGCGTCATGTCCTTTATCCAGTGAGCCGCTAGATGATACTGAAGGGGGCGGAGGTGGCGTCTCCCTAACTCGATGAACAGGGCCAGCGATGAAAGTGTCCCTGTTAGACTCATCCACTACCTGACTGAGCATCGGTTCCTTCTCAGCATGCTCTGGATGCATTCTAGGGCTTAGTAGATCCTTGGGGCCGACGGAAAAGCCCGAAAAGCTCGACTCTGAAGATCCATACCCAGGTAGACAATGGTCTGGGATGGGACGAGCTGGGACTCCTCAAAATTGACCAGGAGGCCCAGTTCCTTGGTCAGATCCATAGTCCATCTGAGAATCTCCAGACAGCGACGACTTGTGGGAGCTCTTAAAAGCCAGTCGTCTGACGGAGCCGGACACAAGATCATGGTACTGCTGCACAGTCTGTGAACTGTCAACCATGGGGAAGCGAGGAAGTACAGCGGCAACCCGAAGCTGTCTAGACTGTCTGGGTCGTACAGACAACTCCTTATCGGGTTGCTGAGGTTGCCGCACTGCGTCACAACAAGTCACTTCTGCTGGTTGTTGAATGTCTTCCCAGTGACACACTGACTCCGTAAACAAAAAATCCTCTAACAAGGACTAAGCTTGGACTGCATGTCTTGCAACAAAGCTCAAGGTCTAAGGGAGCAGGTGTGGTAACAGACGGGGTTAGCGACTGAAGTGGAACCATTACCCTTCCTGGAAGCATGTTATGCTTAAATAAAAGTCCATAGGAGGCTGAGCAGCTAAAGGCTCCTCTCCAAATGACAGAGTCCTCCAGGGAATATCAGAAGGAGGGAGAATAGCACTTTCTCATCTACAGGAACCATATCCGAGAAAAGCTAAGTTCTCTCAGTGAGGGTTTCACTGGTGCAAAAGCAGCAGACTAGAAGGCAATGTTATGAAACTGCTTGACAGTCTAGTGAGTTGGCAACAACCAAAGATGTGTGACTGAGGAGCATGCGGTAAGGTATGCAGAGCATGCTGTATGTAGAGCATGCTGTAAGGTAAGCAGAGCATGTTGCATGGCGTGCGGCTTATGCTGCATGGGATGAGGCTCATGCTGCATGGGATGAGGCTCATGCTGCATGGGATGAGGCTCATGCTGCAAGGGATGAGGCTCATGCCGCATGCGTTGAGGAGGATGCCGCATAGTATGAGGCTCCTGCCTCATGGGTTGAGGCGGTTGCCGCATAGCATGAGGCTCCTGCCTCATGGTTTGAGGAGGATGCCGCATAGCATGAGGCTCCTCATAGCATGAGGCTCCTGCCTCATGGGTTGAGGAGGATGCCGCATAGCATGAGGCTCCTGCCTCATGGGTTGAGGAGGATGCCGCATAGCATGAGGCTCCTGCCTCATGGGTAGAGGAGGTTGCCGCATAGCATGAGGCTCCTGCCTCATGGGTTGAGGAGGATGCCGCATAGCATGAGGTCCCTGCCTCATGGGTTGAGGAGGACGCCGCATAGCATGAGGCTCCTGCCTCATGGTTAGAGGAGGATGCCGCATAGCATGAGGCTCCTCATAGCATGAGGCTCCTGCCTCATGGTTAGAGGAGGTTGCCGCATAGCATGAGGTTCCTGCCTCAAGAATTGCGTCTGCCTCAAGGGTTGAGGAGGTAGCTGCGCAGAGAGAGGCTCTTGCCTCAAGAGTTGAGGCGGTTGCCGCATAGCATGAGGCTGCTGCCTCAAGGATGGTGGAGGTTGCCGCAACGCATGAGGCTGCTGCCTCAAGGATGGAGGAGGTTGCCGCAACGCATGAGGCTCCTGCCTCATGGTTAGAGGAGGTTGCTGTAAAGCATGAGGCTCCTGCCTCAAGGGTTGAGGAGGTTGCCGCATAGCAAGAGGCTCCTGCCTCAAGGAAAGTGGAGGTTGCTGCATAGCGCTGGTACCTGGCAACTCCCAATGCGGCAGCTCACGCATGGAGGCAGGAGGAGCCTCAACATCATACGTCTGGCAGGGTGGACTGCGCAGAGGTGGAGGAGCGCTCGCAGGAGGAGGTGTGCTAACCTTCTCTGCCTGAAACTCCTGCATCAAAACCGCAAGCTGAGACTGCATTGTCTGCAGCATAGACCACTAGGGTCTATGAAAGACAACAACAAACGGAGCTACTGTCCGTTGAGACTGAGGGTCTAAAACAGCTGGTGCGGCAACAGACGGAGTTACTGCCTGTTGCGATACCACCTTGCCTCTCTGGGAGGTGTGCAGTTGTCGTACTGCAGCAAGTCCGAACTGACCCAGTGCTAATGGCTCCACCTAGGAGTTGGACTTGCGCGGAAGGGACCGACTTGCACTTAAAAGCTGCAAGATTTGGTCCATGGTTTCTGCGAGAAACCTCTTCCGCAGACGAGGAATAAAAGGGCTCTCTCGTCTTTGTGTGGGTGGGGTGATCACGTCGGCTACGTGAGTTGGTTACACCCGAAACCACGGAGGGAAAAGTCTGTTCGTCGATCAAGGCCTGATGAACCCATAAGTCCTTCGACGTTACTTCTCCCCTGGGCTTGGGAGCTTGTAAGAGGTCCCAGACTAGGCGAACAACTGGCACGAACAGACGAACCCTCGAACGCAACACTGTAACACTTTGCGCTTATCACTTTATCACTTTTGATTTTCTGTTTGCACTTATTTCACTGAACTCGAAACTTTAAGTGGTTTGTACCTGAAACACGCAATTCTATCCTTCATTAAAAGTTAGTAATTGCGAAAACAGTATTACAATGTAACAGAAAAACATAATGAAAGATAAATAATTCAGTGGCTGGAAAAGAGACTAAACACTAGATCAAATAAACTACGTTTAAAATCTCTCACCGCATAAAGCCTGGGAACAAGAATCAAACTCTAGAAACGTTTACCTTCTTCCCCTAAAGAGACTAGGGAGAAGAGCAAAAACGATAACAACGACGTTACCCGCTTGAACGAAACGTTTATCCTCCTCTCTCTCCCTCCGTCTCTATCTCTCTCTCTCTCTCTTGACTTAGAACCTGAGAGATGAGCCCAATCATATATATCGTTAAAACATATTATTGTTAAAGGAAAAAAAACTGAAAGATTTCCCAAATAAAAAAGTTCCTTTATTAGAATTAAAACCATTTAAGCTAAGAAAGAATGAACAAAACGCTAGAATCGGTTAACTCTTACTGCAACGTGAAACCGTGAATATTCTCTCTCTATCGTAACGATAGAGCGCAAGTTGAACGTTCTGAACGTCAACAACTGCAGAGACAAAACAAAACGTTAGTTCAACTTTGAAAACAGTACGAGACTATCAAAGAAATTCTTTCAAAAACATTAAAATAGCATAATATGTTAACAGGTAAAAACGAAATGACGGGCTCAATGCTAATTAACTTCGGTTCCAAGAAAAGACCGCCTACTATTAGGAAAGGTCGAATATAAACAAACATAAAAATTAATTTTAATAAGTTTATAATAAAGGAAGTTAATCGAAGAGGCCTATAAAAGGCGGAGAGATATAAAATAAATCTATAACTTTTGTTAAGCAAAATTAAGAAAGAGAGTCTATACTCTCTTCGACACCAACACTTCCGTCTAAGGGAAGGGTCGGCCATTTAAAAGTGAAAGAGAGTTCATACTCTCTTCGTCACCAAAATTAAATAAAAAATTAAATCAAATTAATTCCAAAAACTTGCTAAGCTAATGATAAAGCTTCCTGAATAGCGAAGGCTAAACTCTAGAGCAAATACATCACCAAATCGTGAGCAATAACTCCAGAATCAACAGCGTATCCATGTAGGTCTAGCCGGAGGCACGACAGAGGAAAAATTGAGGTGGTGTTGACAAGAAGTACTGGAGTACCTGACCACAGATGGCGCTGTTGTGTTCACCCCCACCTGTATAGCGATCGCTGGCGTATCCCGACCGTAGATTTCTGTCGGCAACAGAGTTGACAGCTACATGATTATCGGGTAAGATTAATATTGAAAAATGCATGTTTACAATAAACAAGGGTGTAAGTATATAACCTTACTGCCTTCCTCCAGAATGAGGGTTCAAATGGAAGGGGAGATTGCATCATTAAGGCTTCCATCCAGCCGCAAGATCCGTTGCTGGCATTGCCGGTTTCAGGAATGGATGGCAGTCCAAGGGAGGACTGAAGAACCTTCAGCAGCAGAAGGGTCTCCCACCGGCAGCCGTCATAGCTGGCACAACCTTGTGTCCATAAGGGAAAGACTGAGTGACTAAACAGCTGCTTATGTAGGAGCCCGACCGGCACCGCAAACCACCCGGTAAGCGGTGAGATTGCAGGACAACGGCCACAGGATTGAGATGGCTAAGTCATCGCTAAAGGACAGAGAGGGGAAGGGAAAGGGGTCCTGTATCAAGTGTAGAAGAAGGCGGCAGGAATGCCACCACTTCCACAAAAGAGTGAAACAATGTTTCAGTATCGGCGCTATCCTAGGCGGCAGAAGAATAACTATTCTTCAGCATAGGGTCTGCCGAATCTATCAAGTGTAGAAGAGGGCAGCAGGATTGCCGCCGCCTCCACACAAGAGAGAAACAATGTTTCAGTATCGGCGACATCCTAGGCATCAGAAGAATACTATTCTTCAGCTAGGGTCTGCCGACACAGGACTAGTCTTCTAGACCGCAAGGGAGAAGGTGGCGGCATCATACTACCACTTCAGGTGCGGCCTAGGGAGGCTTAGCCTCCTATGCCGGCAGCTGTAAGCCGGAAGGCAAGTGACTACTCACCCTGCTGCTAGGCCGCCGGCAGAAAGACTGAATACTCTGAGGTTCTGTCGAAAACAAAAGCAGAGGTCTCGCCGGCAAAGGTGGGAGACAGAAAACCCTAGCCTAGTCAAGCCGGAGTGATCCACTCTATGGCAAGACCAGACAGGGTTGCCACCTGCAGCGGCACTCTGAGGGAAGGAGGGATTACCCTTAAATCTCCAAAGGAGACAAGTATCAAGTTACAGTACAGGGTATATAATTCTAGGAGATGTACTATCTCCCGTTGAATCAATAAAACGATACACAAAGGTAAACGGGGATAATGTCTGAAAGTATACTACAGCGCCTAGGCTAGGTAGCCTAGCGCGAGACGAGATCTCGGTTACCTAGATCGCCGGAACTCTAACGTATACGATCGACAAATGGAAGAGGAAATTATGCATAAAATATATATCTTTACTAGTATAATTGTGCCTAAATAGCTTTCATAATTTATTAATGCTATTACAACCGGGAAAGTCGTTCTGCTAACTAAATAACACATGCATAACGAACGACAGCGCTCATGGCACCTCCGGTGACAGGCCTAGCTCCTTAACACAATAAATTACTCTAATTTCACTGTGAAGCAGGAGCTGAAAATTATACACTGTAAAGAATAAATACTCAACTTTCCAGTGGCAAAAGAAGCTGGAGATTGCATATTAAATGCTCTCAAAAGCGATCAAAACGTTAGATCAACAGGGAACACCACCGTGCGAAATCGCTACAAAAATAGGAAAGAGTGCCATCTTGGATACAGCGCCATCTAGATACTCAATAGTAGTACGGGAGGAAGGGTAACCTTGATAACGGCTCCCCTTCTATTTTTGCCACTCTTCCCCCCTCGAAACGAAAACGCTATTCGGGGTGAAGATTGCTATGTGTCGTATCAAGATATACGTCCCGATATTATGTGATATCCTTAAGAGAAATTTTAAAGATATTCATGCAAGGAGTTAGAATTCTGGAGACCTAAAGGTTAATTCTCTGGGAATATCCCTGTAGCCAAATATCCCTTAGAAAGCTACCTATAGGAACCTTCCATCAGGACGACATGGCTTGAGCCCAAAAAATGTAGAACCACAGAAGGAATTTCCCTAATGGATGGTCAATGTTATTTGTAATAATTGTTTTTCAAAAGAAAAAAAGGTATTTCCCCGTAGAAAAATAAGTGGCTCTCAATGTTCGATATCACGTGTTCACCATTCAGTGGCAGCAAGAACTCCCGAGTGCATAACCATTGGCTTAATAAGATTATGAATTACTTTTATATTATTATTATTTGAATAATTCTATACATCTTTGCTAAAATAATTGATAATACAGTATGATATTAAATATTTGTTCCCACATTGCTCGAAAATTATATAATTTATAGGTATTAGGTTGGCCAGGGCACCAGCCACCCATTGAGATACTACCACTAGAGTTATTGAGTCCTTTGACTGGCCAGACAGTACTACACTGAATCCTTCTCTCTGGTTACGGTTCATTTCCCCTTTGCCTACACATACAGTGGACCCCCGGGATACGGCGTCCCCAGCTTACGTTTTTTTCATGTTACAGTGTGGAATACGATGTTTCTTTGCCCCCTTGTTACGGCATTTTCCCCACCTTTCGACATCAAATTCCAAAATTCAAACTTGGGGGTCGGTACCATACGACTGTGCGAGTCACACATCTACAACCACGCTCATACGTCATTTCATACGTCACTAAGAAGCTGGTCTGCTATTGGTCGGCGTCACGGCGTCACTAAGATGCCGATACGCTATTGGCCGAAATCCCTCCCACAATGCCTGAGAGAGATGCTGCCTCTCTCTCTCTCTCTTTGTTAATCGCGCGCTCAGTTCAGAATCTCGTGTGTGTTTCGTAAAGACTTGATCTCATGTGAGTGCTTGCGATATCGTATTTTTTGTGCATTTTAGTGCTTAATTCCAACTTTAATTCGTTAGCCATGGGTCCCAAGATTGCTAGTGATGTTAAAGGGAGAAGTAAGATGATTACTATGGAAACAAAGATGGAGATAATAAAAAAATACGAAGAAGGCATGCGCATCGTTACCCTCGCTAGTACATATGGCCGTAACCAGTCAACGATTGGTACAATCATCAAGAACAAGGAAGCCATTAAAGCAAGTAAGACTTCTAAAGGCATGACTGTCCTTGCCATTGGAAGGACCTCAATCAACGACGAGATGGAGAGACTCCTTCTACTATGGATTAAAGAGAAGGAAATCGCTGGTGATACACTTACGCAATCGGTAATTTCGCGGAGATGAAGGAACGTCACAGCAAGCCCCCCAAGAGTTCAAGGCTTCTCATGGGTGGTTTGATCGCTTTAGGAAGAGGACTGGTATTCACTCAGTCGTCAGGCATGGAGAGGCAGCCAGTTCTGACAAGAAAGCAGCAGTAGAATTCCTCAAGAAGTTTGAGAAATTAATTTCCAGAGAAGGCTACATTCCTCAGCAAGTGTTTAACTGTGATGAAACTGGCCTTTTCTGGAAGGAAATGCCCCGTCGTACATATATCACAGCAGAAGAAAAAAAAAACTTCCTGGCCAAAACCGATGAAGGACAGACTTACTCTCGCATTTTGTGCAAATGCCAGTGGCGATTTAAAAATCAAGCCCGTACTGGTGTACCACTCAGAGAATCCTCGTGCCTTCAAGGCCCAAAATATCACGAAGGATAGGCTCTCAGTATTTTGGAGGTTTAATGCCATGGCCTGGGTCACGAGGACCATATTTATTGAGTGGGTAAACGTCTGCTTCGGTCCTGCTTCCAAGATATTTTTAGAAGAGAACAATCTTCCTCTAAAATGTCTCCTGGTGTTTCTGACAATGCCCCTGCTCACCCTCCTGGCCTCGAGGCCAACATACATCCTGACTTCTCCTTCATCAAGGTTCTCTATCTGCCACCAAACACCACCCTCTCCTCCAGCCTATGGACCAACAAGTGATTGCCAACTTCAAGAAGCTTTACACGAAGCATCTGTTCAGAAAGATGCTTCGAAGTGACCGAAAGCACTCAACTCACACTCCGTGAATTTTGGAAGGGGCATTTTGACATCGTTCAATGCCTAAAGATGATCGATAAAGCTTGGAATGAGGTTTCACGACACACCCTGAACTCCTCATGGAAGAAACTGTGGCCAAATGTTGTGGCAGAACGCGACTTCGAAGGTTTTGAACCCTCAACCGAAGACGAGGCCATTGATGATCCTGCCCCTAGAGGGTGATGTTGAGGAAATAATTTCAATCGTGAGGTCCATAGGACTTGTTGTCGATGAAGCTGTTGTCGATAACCTTATTGAGGAGCACAGGGAGGAGCTTACGACTGAAGACTTGAAGGAGTTGGAGGCAATGCAGTTGACTATCATTCAAGAAGAGCACCACTCTAGTGAAGGCGAGGATGGGGGGGGGGGAGACTGAAGAAACGACATCGGCACAAATAAGGGAAGCTATCGGTTGGTATGGAAACCTTACGAGATCTATTGAAAAAAAAAAAAAAAACACCCAAAAACTTCACACAGGTCGTCTTATGGCAAGTGTCATGAGTCATTTTAGAAATATTTTGAGGAGTCGTCAGAAACAGGCTTCTTTGGATAGATATTTCTCCAAAAGAGAAGTGTCAGAAAGCAAAGATGATATGTGTTTCTAGTAAAAAACCTAAAAAAGAGTAAAGCGAAGATGAAGTAGTGCTACTGTATAAAATTAAGTTTGAAAAAAAAAATCATAAAAAAATTTCAAAAAACAAAAATAATAAAAATAAAGCATTTTTAATTTTAAGTGTTTAATAAGAAACAGATTTTGAGTGAAGCGAAAAATCAATTTTTGGGTGTGATAGCCATGTCGTCCTGATGGAAGGTTCCTATAAGTAGCTTCCAGGGGATATTTGAACTACAGTGATATTCCCAGAGAATTTACCTTTAGGTCTCCAGAATTCTAACTCCTGGCGCAAATATCCTTAAAATTTCTCTTAAGGATGTCGCATAATATAAAGGACGTATATTTTGATACGACACAGCAATCTTCACCCTGAATAGTGTTTTCGCTTCAAGGGGGAAAGTGGCAAAATTTGAAGGGGAGCCGATATCAAGTTTACCCTTCCTCCCTTACTACTTTGAGTATCCAAATTGCACTGTACGTCGCCGCCATGTTTATTCCTTGTAGCGTTGAGCAAGGTGCTACAGATATAGTAGTTTTGGGAGGGATCCTGCCAAAGCCTTTTCTATAGAAAAGGATGGCTCCTCTATCAGGACAACATGGCTATCTCACCCAAAAATAGATTTTTTGCTTCGCTCAAAATCCGTTTTTTGGGCTCAGGCCATGTCGTCCTGATAGGAGGTTACCAGAGAATTATTTAGAAAGTACAGTATCTGTGGATTTTCCAAATGTGCCTTAACCTCAGGATAGTTATTCCTTGGTCATCCAGACCATGGAGACATATGACGTTACCGTTATACGTCATTACTGCTAATCATAAACCATGTTAGTGCTTCCTGCCCCCTGCAGGGAAGAGTCATACCAGACATAGGAAAGAAGTCTCAAGGTTTGCATATAACATATGAACAAACATAGCATCGAGAGCATAGAGGTCTCGCTGTATGCGTTACCAGATAAAGTTTGTACTCGTATAAGAACAAAGGTATTAGCTATATATATTGTTCATATAAACATATGCAGTTTATTAAAGGGAAAATCATACTCTGACATATTTTATTGAAAATCAATTTTGGGGCGAAATAATTTTTATTGTCTGGTTTTTATGATAACAGTAATTACATATACTGTACGTGTGCGTATTTTCAGTAGGTTGGCATGCCTGATCGCCTTCGGCCTTCTATTTCACATTTTATTACTTGGTTTACTTACGTTCGCACGGCACGACTTGCTTATCTTTTTAACGTCATTCGTCTGCTTGCATTAGCTCGAGGGGCTTTCATGAGTCAGATATTACATATTAGTTTTCATTTTGTTAGAACTTCACTGACCCTATGTTATGTTGGTAGCCCTGCCTACTCTCAGCGGCTCTATGTTACGTTGGTAGCCCTGCCTACTCCCAGCGCCGTCAGGCTTGATTTCTCCTGTCTCGTGTTCGCTCCCTCGTTTGTTTTACGATTGATGTTTAACTATGTTATTATTATTATCATCCAGCATGCCTTCCTACCTTATTTTACCCTACGTTATGTTTATTATAGTGTTATTAGTCCTTCCGAGTGATCATATCATCGTGGGTCTGGCAGGTTGGTATACCTGCTATCGCCCCACTCCTAGCCTCCTCCCGCCTTTACCCCACCCCAGGGTTCCCCCCCTCTCTCTCTCCGATCGAGTTTGAGTCACTTTATAGCGCAATGTACCCCTCCCGGGGGCATCCGCTTTACACGGGCAGTTCCCGTTGTTCTGTGAGGCATATTATTCATTAACGTACATTACTTTTCCCCATTACTCTACCCAGTCGTAGTCGTTTTCTTTCTGTCGATCGTTTGGCCGACGATCGGCGGGGAGTTTTCAATTCGTTCCGTGGTACCTTATGTTATTTAATATTAATTTGTGTACGGGCTTCTCCCTCTTGGTCCCGCACTTCACGGACCCTTTTAAGATCCCCCCCCCTCTGTCACGCACCTCACGGACCTCATATAGATAGATAGATAGATATATATATATATATATATATATATATATATGTTTAAAGACTTCCATTACGGGATCCCCGGGAGTAGCTTTTATTCATTACCATTCGGTCGAGTTTTTTAGTTGAGCCCCGGAGCCAACGTTATTCATTATTACTTGGATTCCCTTTATAATTTAGTCACATTTATCTATTATATACGATCCTAGTTCTCGACCTTGCCTTCCATGATATGACCACGACTACGGTTTGACTTAATTTAATTCATTAATTTAATTTAGTTTAATAATTTTATAATCAAGTAAAGCTGTTATTTGATTTTTTAAACACCGGGGTCCCCGGGGGGGTCCCCTAATTTGCCTTCATTCAATTTTTAAGGCACTTACATATGAATAGTTTTTATCATTTATTTGATATATAAAGAAGATTTATATCATTATTTTGGTATTGATATTTAAGCAATCCGGACCTCACGGTCCCGATTTGCTTACATTCAATATACTTTGTGGCTATATATAAAAGATTTATATCATTATTTTGGTATTGATACTTAAGCAATCCGGACCCCACGGTCCCGATTTGCTTACATTCAATATACTTTGTGGCTATATATAAAAGATTTATATCATTATTTTGGTATTGATACTTAAGCAATCCGGACCCCACGGTCCCGATTTGCTTACATTCAAGACACTTTATGGCTATATATAAAAGACCGTACGTATATAAAACATTGTTATCATGATATTGATATATAAATCTTCTATCATGACATTGATATCACTTAAGCACCCGAGGCCCCCGAGCCCCTAATGTATATTATAGAAAACTTTTTTATCATGATATTGATAGATAAATCTTTATCATGATCTTGATATCATTCAAGCACCTGGGGCCCCCAGCCCCTATTTTCTTTCATTCAGGACTCCTGGTGTATATATATACAAAACATTTTTATCATCAGGATTCCTGATGAATATATATAAAAACATTTTTCCCTCTCATTCAGGACTCCTGATTTATGTATATCGGGTATAGATATATATATATATATATATATATAAAACATTTCTATCATGATATTGATATATAAATTTTTTAGCATGATATTGCGATAATTTAAGAATTCGGGGGCCCCGAGCCCCTATTTGCTTTCATTCAGGATTCCTGATGAATACATATAAAACATTTTTATCATGATAGATATATATGTATATATATATATATATATATATACTGTATATATATATATATATATATATTTTGAGCACCGGGGCCTCCAGGCCCCTAATTTGCTTTCCTTTAAGATACTCATGTATCTTTTATTTTACAGACTGTATGCTGTGCATTGACGGCATGTGCCGCTGTCATCTTCCAACCCTGCGGGACATGACATGTGGTCATTCACACGCCCACTGTTCTGTCCGAGTGGATGACTTAGCTGTATGGCATCCAGACGATTGTGTAGTCTGCTACACAATGACCTCCACTCTAACATCTGACTCGGTGAGTACATTTTCATTGATACAGACTTGTAGGGAGTTAACATTAATTTTAAATATTAATTTCTGGGCTCGAACCTGTGCCGCCCAGTGAATAAGCTCCATTTAGCACTTATTCTTAGGTAATTTACTGCTAAATATACCAGAGAAAAAATGTAAAGGAGTGCTAGGTTAACTAGCTCGCTCACCTATTGGTGTCGGTATAAAATTGGGCGTATAATCCAGAGGTCCCGCACTATTTAGATTCATCCACGACAGAAACCCCAATAGAGGAGAGCCGTTCAACCTCACTCGGTACTACTAACAATGCATCCGCTCAGAACCAAACTCCTTTTAGCACGTCTTGTGTGTAACCCGCTTTTTTTGTTGTGCTCTCGTTTTTTTCGCTTATTTTCTTTGGATTATGGCTTCTTCGTCGGTTTCCCTGGAGACACCGTCTAAGTTAAGTACCAAGCTGTGTTTTGCTGTGTTTTGAGCAACCTAGATCGTCTAATATTTGAATTATAGGAGTGTATTCTCTTCGTTCATACCGATCTTGCTTGATTCCATTTACAGTTGGTACTCCTGTTTTGAGAGCTTTTAGTTTCACTCGCGGTGTTACTCTATGTATTATTAAATTTTATTTGTTATTATGGATATTCATTATTTAGCGTTTAGAACCCTCGTGGTTCAAATTTTGGGCCGATATCATTTACGTATCGTTATGGCTGCCGACCTTCGTGCTAGGCGGCAATGTTATTTTTTAAGCCATCAGGTGTGTCTTTTGTGATTTAATTATTATGTTGCATGCCTTGCCCAAAAAATTTTTATGTGTTTATTTTATATTATCAACGCTATTACTATTATAATGAATATTGTGCTATTACTCCGTTTGATCTGTCTGGTTGGGGATCGTCAGTGGGTAGCCCTGCTGCTCCGTATCACGTGATTCTCCCCCATGCTCCCCCTCTCGCTAGGTGGGTGGCTAGGCTTCTCTCCCCCTCTTCCCTAGGGGACCGTTGCCTTCCCTCCTTGTAGAGGGGGTAGTTCAGTGTTTATGGACTTTGTCCTCCGGGTGTCCCGGCGGGGTTCGGCTCTGTCTAATCTGGTTGGCCACCGGTCAACAGAGTTGAATCCCGGTGCACCCTATTTCATATTCACTTATCACACTGGTTTATGTTATATGAAACCCTCTGGGTTCCGTTGGCGGTTCTTATCTACAGTTCCGCCCCCCTATTTAATTTATAACAGTTCCTATGATGATTATATGACAGATCACTACCCCGGAGTTCCTATACGAATTGGTTTTGGATACTTTTATTTCCCGGCCCGGGGCTTAGCCTCGCCCCGAGAAATCAGACACCCTGTGTCTTAAATTTTTGTTGTTGCATCCTTTTTTATACTCCCGGCTCGACCGGAATGGATGGCTATACTTTAGTCTTAAGCTAGACTTTTGTTTAGGCCGGGTCCTCCGGACCCGCCCCTACTTAAGAATATTACAGTTAAGCCCTAATCTTGTGTTAGGCTTATGTTAGGCCCGGGTCCTCCGGACCCGCCCCTACTTAAGAGAATTACAGTTTCTCATATACTATTTACTTTAGTCTTAAGCTAGACTTATGTTTAGGCCGGGTCCTCAGGACCCGTCCCTACTTAAGAGAATTACAGTTTCTCATATACTATTTACTTTAGTCTTAAGCTAGACTTATGTTTAGGCCGGGTCCTCCGGACCCGCCCCTACTTAAGAATATTACAGTTAAGCCCTAATCTTGTGTTAGGCTTATGTTAGGCCCGGGTCCTCCGGACCCGCCCCTACTTAAGAGAATTACAGTTTCTCATATACTATTTACTTTAGTCTTAAGCTAGACTTATGTTTAGGCCGTGTCCTCCGGACCCGCCCCTACTTAAGAGAATTACAGTTTCTCATATACTATTTACTTTAGTCTTAAGCTAGACTTATGTTTAGGCCGGGTCCTCCGGACCCGCCCCTACTTAAGAATATTACAGTTAAACCCTAATCTTGTGTTAGGCTTATGTTAGGCCCGGGTCCTCTGGACCCGCCCCTACTTAAGAGAATTACAGTTTCTCATATACTATTTACTTTAGTCTTAAGCTAGACTTATGTTTAGGCCGGGTCCTCAAGACCCGCCCCTACTTAAGAGAATTACAGTTTCTCATATACTATTCTTTTTATAGATGGTGCATTGTCAGACGACAGCCTGTGCAGCTGTTCTACATCAGCCCTGCGGCCATACCGTCTGTCGGTCTCACGCCCTCTGCGGTGTGCAGCTGGAGGATGTCGTGGTATGGCACCCGGATAACTGTGTGGTCTGTTTTGACCTCGTTACCACCCTTGGATCTGACTCGGTGAGTCACGTTGGCTATGTTGCCTTCTTATTTATCTTACCTTTTTTGGCATACATACACTATTTAGTAAGATATCTATGGTCTTGAAGGACCACTGGGAGTCTGCCCTTTTATAATTCCCACTATTATTTCAGGCATCCCCGGAGCAAAAGTCTGCGGCTCGGGCCACACTGAAAGTGTGGGTTGGTGGTTTTGCCCGGAACGTGAAGTCCAAGCGGCCGTACGTCCTCTCCGAGGACTACTGTTCCCTGATTTACCCCAACGCCAAGTCTTCAGCCGCTGTGGCAGGCATGTTGCAGCTCCCATCATTGCCCACATTGATGCCACCATAGCGGGGTTTATTGATCCAGAGCAGGATCCGTCGGACGCCCCCGGAGATCTAGAAGACAATGTTGCCTCTATGAACCTTGACGTGGAACCCATGTTATTGGATGATCCAGATACAGGTAGGGTGGTAAGTGAGGCAGGTGTTTCTGGCGCTGAGATTCCTATCCTCAGCCCCTCTCTTTCTTCTTCTTCTGATCGCTCTTCCTTCCATGGTTTTTTTGGGGACCGTGATTCGTCCCAACGATCACACCCGGTTCCCCTTAAGAATAAGTCTAGAACCTTACCTAAAGTTCATAAGCCTCATAAGGCTTCTCATGGTTCTAAACAGAATACAAACCTGTCATCTAAGGCTTCTGGCTCCTCCTCTAAGTCTCGCGACCCGGGAGTTCATTCCGCCACACCTGCTGCTAGCCCAGGCCTTTCCGAATCAGCCATGCTTCGCATCGTGTCGGAGATGCAGGCTAAGTTTGTATCAGAGATACAGTCTAAGATGGACACGATGTTCTCTAACATCGGTCAGAGACTTGGGGCATTAGAGCAAGGTGCTCCGGAGCGGGTCCAAAGCTCTCTCATCCCGGATGCCTCTAAGCTCCCGCAGTTTGCCAAAAACAACCCTTGGCGTATGGCTCTTCATTCCCCGTTCTCAGACGGAATGTTAACTTTGGAGGGTCTTGGCACTCGTCCCCTAGAGGACATGGAATTCTTTCCTCCTGGTCTGGCATTTCCATTTCATGGTTATGCCAGGCTTACCGAGGAAGCTTTGGTTCGGTTAGACAAGGTCCCCAAGGAGACAGTCATCTTCCCAAAAGAGCAGGCCCAATCTGTGTGGGCCAGATTCCTGAATGACATCGGCTGCACCAACACTATGTTGACGCCTTATAAGAGCTCTTTTACAATGTTCCTAATGGACAAAAACACCGTGACTCCATGTGTCAATAAGGTAGCAGAGCTTGCTTTCCAATATGCTCTGGAGGAGAAGCCCTTGCCTCCCATCCGAGAGGTGGATCCAATCTCCCTCCTTCTTCCTTCAGGCATTGAGTGTTGGGACAACGTCCATACCACATTTACCTCTGGAAAGCTAGCAGCAGACTGTGCTTCGGTAATGTTTAGTGAGCGGCTTCCCCGTCTCCCGGAATCCCTCATTAAACAGGAGTATGATTCTCGCATACGCGTTGGCCGTACTCTGAACCTGGTCACTTCCACGGAGTCGATAGCCTTGACTTACGATACTGAGAGTATTTTTAAATCTCTCAACAAGGCTACGTTGCAGTCATTATACTACGACCTGTATGACTTCACTACTGCTAAACGCAAGTGTCGCAAACATGTCCTGGCAGAGGCGACTATTAGGCATGAACCTAATAAGCTGATCCGGTCCTCCTGTTGGGGTTCAAACCTCTTCCCTGAGGACCTTGTAGAGGAAGTCTTGGCGGAGGCCACTAGAGTCAACCAGAGCCTTAAAACCTGTTGGGGTTTGACTCCTAAACGTAAATCTGACCCTGCAAATTACCAAGCCCGGGGTAGGAAGAAGCTCCATCCATATACTTCCACCCAGTTCAGGCAACAGCAGACTGGTTCGCCCATTTTCCGGCTGCCTCTTTCCCCATCTCCTGTTGCCCCGGCACAGCCTTCCACCTCCCAGGCTCCTTCGGACAACTATGTCACCGTTCTGCTTCCTAAGAGCCAGCTTTCTGGTGCCTCCGCCACTTCTCCTGCCTTTAACCAGTCGTATGAGGCTCATAGCTCTTCCCAGAGTTATGGTAGAGGTAGAGGCTACCACCGTGGTTCTAACCAGAACAATTTATTCCTTCCGCAACAAATGGAGGTTCAGTCCCTGGGCGTTCAGTTTCATCTCCAAGGGACTGGGGTGGAGTTGGATTCAAGGACCTCCTCCACCGAACAAATTTCGTCAACATTCCACTCCGGACCTGGTCGAATTTGTCCAGGATCTTTTACAAAAGAACGCCGTACAAGAAACGAAACACCTGAAGTTTCAAGGTCGGCTGTTCAGTGTCCCGAAGAAGGTTTCAGACAAGAGAAGAGTGATTCTAGACCTATCCCTTCTCAACTTGTCCATTCAATGCGACAAGTTTCGAATGCTTACCGTCTCGCAGGTGCGGACCTTACTTCCCCGTGGGGCCGTCACCACCTCTATCGATCTTACAGACGCCTATTATCACGTCCCGATAGCGAGACACTTCCGTCCGTACCTAGGCTTTCGCTTAGGGGACAAAAGTTACTCCTTCAAGGTGATGCCTTTCGGGCTCAACATCGCCCCAAGGATCTTCACAAAGTTAGCAGAAGTCGCTGTTCAGGAACTCAGGAATCAAGGGATTCAAGTAGTAGCCTATCTGGACGACTGGCTCATTTGGTCAGACACCTCCCAAAATTGCCTAAAAGCCACTCACAAAGTCATCCATTATCTTCAATCTCTAGGCTTCCAGATCAACTTCAAGAAGTCCCGTCTTCTTCCAAAATCGAAGTTCCAATGGCTCGGCCTGCAATGGGATCTTATATCTCATACTCTGTGTCTTCCCAGACCCAAGAGGTTAGAGATTGCAAGGAACACCAAACGCTTTCTCAAAGACAAAGTAAGTTCCAGACGACTCCAAGAGAGGATTCTAGAGTCCCTTCAGTTTGCCTCAGTGACGGATCTTCTTCTGAAGGCAAAATTGAAAGATTTCAATCGTGTCTGGCTTTCGAGGGCGAACCGGAAGCTCCGGGACAGGAAAGTCCGCCTTCCTCCCATTCTACGGGAAAGACTTCTTCCTTGGACAAGAGCAAACAGTCTGTCAAAGTCAGTTCCCCTTCGATTTCCGCCTCCGAAATTAATCATTCACACGGACGCATCCTTGTCAGGTTGGGGCGGTTATTCTCAGCTCAAGAAAGTTCAAGGTCTTTGGACTCCCTTGTTCCACCAATTTCACATCAATGTGCTAGAGGCCATGGCAGTTCTTCTATCCCTGAAACGTCTTGCTCTTCCCAAGAAACAACACCTTCGTCTGGTCCTCGACAGCGAAGTGGTGGTCCGCTGCCTCAACAGAGGCGGGTCAAAGTCAGGGCCTCTGAACCATGTTCTAGTAGCCATATTCTCCCTGGCAGCCTTGAACCGTTGGCATCTTTCAGCTGTCCACCTGGCGGGAGTCCGGAATGTAGTGGCAGACGCCTTGTCCCGGACCTCCCCTCTAGAATCGGAATGGTCACTCGATCTAAAGTCATTTCGGTGGATTCTCTCTCAGGTTCCCGGTCTCCAAGTGGACCTCTTCGCCACGGAATCCAACCACAAATTGAGAGTATATGTGGCTCCCAATCTAGACCCTCAGGCTTACGCCACAGACGCCATGTCACAGAATTGGGACACCTGGGAAAAGATTTATCTCTTTCCCCCGGTGAATCTTTTGCTGAAAGTTCTAGACAAACTGAGATCCTTCAAGGGACAAGTAGCCTTGGTCGCACCCAACTGGCCCAAGAGCAACTGGTATCCTCTCCTGCGAGAGTTGAGACTATACCCTCACCCAATACCCAATCCGGTTCTGTCTCAGATAGTACAAACACGCGTTGTGTACGCTTTCTCAAACATTCAGAGCGCCCTAACTTTATGGACTTTATGAAGTTTGCGGCTATGCATGGTGCCAATATTGATCCTCAAAACACCTTGTTCCTAGAATCGGATAAACGGGATTCCACCATCCGCCAGCATGACTCTGCAGTTAAAAAGTTGGCAAAATTTTTAATAGACTCAGACGTGAACTGTATGAACTTGAACCTTACAGTTACTTTCTTTAGATCTTTATTAGAATCAGGTCTGGCAGCCAATACTATCACCACTATTAAATCGGCTCTGAAAAAGATCTTCCTAGTGGGTTTTAACATAGACTTAACCGACTCTTTGTTAGCTTCAATTCCGAAAGCTTGTGCCAGACTGAAACCGGTTACTCGCCCTACTCCGGTGACCTGGTTCCTTAATGAAGTTATCAGATTGGCTTCTGATACCATTAACAGTTCTTGTGATTACATTCCCCTTCTCAGGAAAACACTTTTCCTGGTGAGCTTGGCTTCCGGGGCAAGAATTTCTGAATTGGCAGCCTTGTCGAGAGACCCGGGTCATATTGACTTCCTGCCTTCGGGAGAGGTCCTTCTTTCTCCTAACAAATTCTTTTTGGCTAAGAACGAAGACCCTCAAAACAGATGGTCTTCCTGGAAAATTATTCCCCTCACGCAAGATCCGTCTCTGTGCCCTGTTACTACTCTTAGGTCTTATTTATCCCGGACCTCCTCTAACTCCTCGGGGCCTCTATTCGTTAGAGAACAAGGCGGTACCATTACTATTAAAGGGATCAGGCAACAAATCTTGTATTTTATTAAACAAGCTAACCCTGACTCTTTTCCTCTTGCACATGATATCAGGGCGGTTGCTACCTCGGTGAACTTCTTTCACCACATGAATTTTACAGACCTTTTCAGGTATACCGGGTGGAAATCACCGTCAGTGTTCAAGAAACACTACCTTAAACATTTGGAAGCCCTAAAATTTTCTACAGTAACCGCAGGGAGCGTAGTTACTCCCAAGTAACTCACAGGTTAATGCCTTGACTCTTTATCTCTCCCTCTTACCTGCCTCATTTATACCCTATTGTATTCGTTGGTCTCGCACCTGAATACTGTTATTATATTTGTAAATTTTATACTCCTGAGTATCTGTATATATTATCACTCACGGCATTTTTGGTACTCATCTCTGATTAAAAGCATCCTGTATTTCCCTTACGCTTATGTTTTTTCCTTTACTTTGCAAGTTTGGTGACATTTTCTCTTGTATAGATTCACTGGGCGGCACAGGTTCGAGCCCAGAAAAGGGATTTTGACGTAGGAAAAATCTATTTCTGGGCGAAGGACCTGTGCCGCCCAGTGAACCCTCCCAGCTCCTCTCCCTTGGAGTCCCCAAACTTTGGGTGCTAAGGAGTTGGGTTCTGAGCGGATGCATTGTTAGTAGTACCGAGTGAGGTTGAACGGCTCTCCTCTATTGGGGTTTCTGTCGTGGATGAATCTAAATAGTGCGGGACCTCTGGATTATACGCCCAATTTTATACCGACACCAATAGGTGAGCGAGCTAGTTAACCTAGCACTCCTTTACATTTTTTCTCTGGTATATTTAGCAGTAAATTACCTAAGAATAAGTGCTAAATGGAGCTTATTCACTGGGCGGCACAGGTCCTTCGCCCAGAAATAGATTTTTCCTACGTCAAAATCCCTTTTTAAGGCCACTAGTCCTCTGGACTTCCCGCATGCCTTTCACTTAGTGTCTACGAAGTCCTTGGACTTCTTCACTTTCTTTGGCACAAATATCCCTCGCTAATAGTCTGTTCTCTTTCAGTGCTCCCAACTTGAGAAAGATACAGCTCGGGCTACCCTCAAGATCTGGATTGACGGGTTCGCCCGCAACCTGAAGGCCGCACAGCCTTATATCCTCCTGGGAATGGTGTTCCTGTCTCTACCACATGCTAAAACTTCACCTGCGGTCCCCGAAGAATTGGCGGATCCTTTCATCGAGAGGTTCGAATCCCTTCATCCGGCCCCGAACCAAGAAGAGACGGGCGGCACCCTAACTGAAGACGTCTCTACCCTCAACCTCGATGTGGAATCCATGGCTCTTGATGATCCCGACGCAGGTAGGGACATAGGTGAGTCAAGTGGTTCCCGGGCTAAGATTCCTATCCCTAGCCCGGCTTTCTCTTCTCCTTCAGAACACTCTTCTTTTCGAGGTTTTCCGGGGACAACCGGGACTGGTCTCAATCCCCGGCCTGTTATCCCCAAGGTGAAGGCTCATCGTAAGAATTTATATACGACCCACAAGTCTTCCAAGGAACACAGGTCTTCAAAATCATCAGCTTCGAAGGCTAAATCTTCCTCCATCAGAGTCTCTTAAGACCCAATTGCTGGGCCCTCAACCTCTCACGGAGTATCCCCGTTCTGGCACCTGTTTCCCCCACAGCGGAATCATCTGGCCGGTGTATATTCCGAGAAGATGTTTGCTCGTTTTGAATCGATACTATCATCTCATACGCGACAATCACAAGAGAGAATAGCTTCTATGGAGAGCCTAGTTAAGGGACTCATGCGCTCGGGGCTGCCACCGCCACAGCAGCAATACCCCATCCCCGACGACTCCAAGCTTCCCCCTTTCAATAAGAATAACCCTTGGAGGTTGGCAGTGCATGCCCCCTTCTAGGAGGGTATGTTGTCCATCGGAGATTTCGGTACCCGGCTTCTTGCGGATTATGAATTCTACCCGCCGGGTCTTGAATTCCCCTTCCCCGGCTACGCTCGCCTCAAAGAAGAGGCTCTGATTCGATTGGTTAAGGGCCCAGAGGAAACTGTTAAATTTCCTAAAGAACAGGCACAGTCTGTCTTGGTCGGCGTGTTCAATGAGTGGGATTGCTTGAACACTATGATTACGGCCTACAAACGTTCATATACTATGTTTGTGGCCGACGACCAGACCCCTACCCCATGTGCGACCAAGATCATAGAGACGGTCTTTCAGCCTATCAAGGAAGAGAAGCCTTTACCTCACCTTAGAAAGACCATCTTACCCTCCCTTCTCTTTCCGGGAGACGGTGAATGTTGGCGGAACGTCCCAGCTACCTTCTCGGTAGGTAAGTTGAGCCCGGACTGTGCCTCGACGCAGTTCAGCGAACGGCTTCCCAACTTCCCGGAGTCTCTCATTAAATTGGAATATGAATCGAGGTGTAGATTCAGCAGATCCCTTAATTCAGTTGCCCTTTCGGAATTGACTGCCGCAACTTACAACGAGGAGGACCTCCTTAAGGTCCTCACTAAGTCACTTTTGCAAAACTTTATGGCTAACGCCTATGATTTTGCAAATGCCAGGACCCATCGTCGACGACACGTTCTATCCGAAGCCACGATTAGGGACGAACCTAATAGGCTCATCAAAGCTCCAGTCTGGGGTCCGGATCTTTTCAACCAGGGGACTTAGTTAACTCGGTCCTTAGCGAGGCAGCTAGAGCCAACCAAAACCTCAAGGTTAGGTGGGGCCTGGTTTCAAAGAGGAGATATGAGCCTACTAGTACCCCAATTCGAGGTAGGAAGAGATTGAGGCCCTTCCAATCTTCCCAATTCAGGCAACCTCTGCAAGTGGTTCAACCGGTCTCAGTTCACCAAAGAACTGCGTTCCTTCACAAAAGATCTGCTACTAAAGAATGCAATCCAAAGTATACGTCGCTTAAGATTTCACGGACGCTTGTTCAGCGTGCCAAAGAAAGGCTCAGACAAACGGAGAGTAATCCGGGATCTGTCTCGTTTAAATTCCTTCATTCATTGCGACAAATTCCATATGCTTACCGTCTCGCAGGTGTGGACCTTACTTCCCAGTGGGGCCGTCACCACCTCCATCGATCTTACAGATGCCTACTATCACGTTCCAATAGCAAGTCATTTTCGTCCTTTCTGGGCTTCAAGCTAGGCAAGCAAGACCATGCATTCAAACTGATGCTATTGGGGCTCAACATATCACGCAGAATCTTCACCAAATTAGCAGAGACAGTAATTCAAGAGCTCCGGACTCAGGGGATACAGGTAGTGGCCTATCTAGACGATTGGCTGATCTGGTCAGACAATGCCCAGATTTCCCGCGTAGCAACGACAAAGTCCTCACCTTCCTTCGGTAACTGGGATCCCAAGTCAACCTCGGGGAAATCCCGCCTGGTCCCGGAGACCAAGTTTCAATGGCTGGGACAACAAGGGGACCTGTGCTCCCATACGCTGTGCCTCCCCAAAGCCAAAAGGAAGGTGATAGGGAGGAATACAAACAAATTTCACAGGGGAAAGTTGGCCTTCCGAAGAAGACGAGAGTAGATCCTAGGTTCTTTACACTTTGCCTCCGTGACAGACATCATCCTGAGGTCCAAACTCAGGGACATAAACAGGGTGTGGCACTCCAGAGCAACCGCAATACGCCGAGACAGACGTGCTCGCTTTTCCCAACCCTGAGAAAAAGTCTGCAGACTTGGAAAGATCAAGAATCTTTCCAAGTCGGTTCCTTTACAACACAAGAAAGTCCAAGGGTTAAGGTCACCGGTCTTTCAACAAATACACGTCAACGTCCTAGAAATCATGGCAGTCCTCCTCACTTTAAAACGTCTCAATCCAGCCAGGAATCTCCATATCAGACTGGTTCTCGACAGTGCAGGCATAGTACACTGCCTCAACAGAGAGGGCTCCTGATCAGCCCAGATAAACCACATCATGTTGTATTTTTCCCATGGCGGCAATGCACAAGTGGCACCTGTCACCTGGACCCTCAGGCTTAGGCCACGGACCCTATGATTCTAGATTGGAATACCTGGAAGACGATTTATCTCTTTCCTCCGGTGAATCTCCTGCTGAAAGTTCTGCACAAACTCAGATCCGTCAAAGGTCGAGTGACTCTCGTAGCCCCCAACTGGCCCAAGAGCAGTTGGTTCCCCTTGTTGCTAGAACTAGGTCTCCGCCCCCAGCGGATTCCCAATCCGGTGATAACATAGACAGTGCAAACTCGCAACGTGTACGCTTCCTCAAGGATTCTGAATGCCCTAACTTTATGGAGTTCATGAAGTTCGCAGCCCAACGTGGTACAAACATCGATCCTTTGAATACTATTTTCCTGGAATCTGACAAAAGGGACTCTACTCTCCGTCAATATGACTCAGCTGTCAAGAAATTAGATGAATTCTTGAAAGATTCCCAAGTTGAGACAATGACGCTGAACCGAACTGTGACATTCTTCAGAACTCTCTTCGAATCTGGCCTGGCAGCCAATACCATTACTACAATCAAGTCAGACTTGGGAAAGATCTTCCATATTGGTTTTGACATTGCTCTAACGGATTCATATTTCTCATCCATTCCGAGAGCTTGTGCCAGGCTAAAACCTTCAACTCGCCCTAGCGCAGTTTCCTGGTTTTTGAACGTTGTTCTTAAGCTAGCCTCTGACACCCAAATTGGATCCTGTAACTATAGGGCATTATTAAGAAAGTCACTTTTTCTTTTGAGCCTCGCCTCGAGCTCCAGAATCTCAGAATTGTCAGCCTTATCTAGTGACCCTGGTCATATAAAGTTTCTCTCTTTGGGTGAGGTTCTTCTCTCTCCTAACAAAGTTTTCCTGGCTAAAATGAAGAACCCACAAAACAGGTGGTCTCCCTGGAAGATTGTTCCACTTCCTCGGGATCCATCCCTGTGTCCAGTTACCACCCTGAAAGCCTACTTAGGTAGAACTTCCACTACAACCACAGGGCCCTTATTTATTAGGGAACACGGAGGAACGATTACCCTTAAGGGAATCATACAAATTCTTTATTTTATTAAACAAACTAATCCTGCATCATTCCCACTTGTCCATGATATTAGAGCTGTGGCTACCTCAATGAAATTTTTCCACCTTATGAAATTTGATGAGCTCTCAAAATATACGGGTTGGAGGTCCCCTAAAGTTTTCAATCGCCACTACCTAAAACCTTTAGAAGCTCTTAGATTTGCCACAGTAGCTGCAGGGAATATAGTTCCTCCTGAAGGTACCAAGTCCTAATCACAACTTCTTGCTATGTCCTCTTTCCCTCCTGCCTGGCTTACCTGTTGTTCCTACCTGTTGTTCCTACCTGTTTTGTTACTGGACACCCTTATGGTGTATTATTTTATCATTCAATTGTTCAATTTCAAGAATTGTTTTCATTACACTTGTTCTTAATCCCCGAGCTGATTTTATTTTGCGTTTTTGATTATCAAGCTGGATTCCCACTATTCATATCTGTTGCATTTTACCTACGGGTTTCATTATTGATTGTTTCCCATGTCTTCTTATCACTGTCATATACATGTTGATCTAATTTTACGGGTTTCCACATCCCTCTTTTTTTTTTTTTATATTAAACTCATCAGCTCTGTTATTTTGAGTTATTCTCTCTTCAGGTAGTTAGCCATATTGGGTCCCCATTCTCTGGTAAGATTTCACTGGGCGACACGGGTCAAAGCCCAGAAAAGGAATTTTGACGAAGGAAAAATCTATTTCTGGGCGAGAGACCCGTGTCGCCCAGTGAACCCACCCGTCCCTCCCTAATTGGGCCCCAATCTGGGGTGCTATAAGGAGTGACGTCACTGGCGTGGGATTGTTGGTACTGTAGTAATGGGAGGTGGAACGGCACCTCGCTGTTCGGGGATTTTGACAGGAGATATCTAAATGGTGCGAGGCCTCTGGTTGTGATTTATCACGCCCCAGTATTATATATCGACACCTTTTATAGGTGAGCGAGCTGGGTTCAACCTGGCATCCCTATGCAATTTTTTCTCTGGTAATATATAGCAGTTATATACCTTAGAAATGGTGCTAAAGGAGCATTTCACTGGGCGACACGGGTCTCTCGCCCAGAAATAGATTTTTCCTTCGTCAAAATCCCTTAAATTTTCTAACATGCATTTCTGTGATATTGAATGTCTCTTCACACTGCAAGAACACACGGCACAAGTGTTATCTCTATGTTTCTTCACCTTAAATAACTAGAACAGTCCGTAGTGTCACCTTGGTGGCACTTATTTTAAAGCATTGCACCGTGAAGTGTCAACACCTTCACCCTTAATTTGACAGTCCCAATCAATTAACTGTTCCTCGCAGAGCTAGACGACAGGTTTTAGTACTCTACCTGCCGCCACCACAAAGCGTTTCAACTCTTGCACTTGCTTTGCGCAGCGTTTTAAACACTCTGGATGACTTCCATCTAGCGTATGAGTGAAGACGCTCAAAGTTCATGTATTGAAAAAAGTTCAATGACGAAGCAATTTTTCTTGGATCATGATCTGCAGGTGAACTGTCAGGATCCGCTCTGCGAATGAAATAGGTGATCTTTGCCCTTACTTGTTTTAGGGATAGGTTTGACCCCGAGGTTTCTCCTTTAAAGAGCTGTCCTCCCCTGAAGTCTGAAGTTCTACGAAGATAGACCTTTAGACACTCTACTGGGCACAGCGAGATATCTTCCTTCAGAGGGCAGATTCTCCAGGGACCCCACCTTTTGGTAGGTAGCTCGTTCTTGGCGAGAAATGTTGGGTCTGGAAAAAGATTCAGTTTTCCCACTTCTGTGAACTGAATATGGCCCTCATCTCTGGATAGGCTCACTATTTCAGTAACTCTGGCCCCCGAGGCTAGAGCAAACAAGAATATAACTTTTTGGGTTAAGTCTTTCAGAGAGCAATCCTCATTGTTCTCTGTTGAAGCAAAGTGTAGGACCTTATCCAAGGACCATGAAATGGGCTTTGGAGGGGATGCAGGCCTAAGTTTAGTGCAAGCCTTAGTGATCTTATTAAAAATTTCATTTGACAAGTCTACTTGGAAGGCGTATAGCAGAGGTCTTGTCAAGGTTGATTCACACGTGGTTATCGTATTGGCTGCTAAACCTTGTTTATGAAGGTGGATAAAGAAGGATTAACAGAAGTCCATAGAGATTTCTTTTCATCCTTTTGCCTTGATGAAAGCAACCCACTTCTTCCAAGATGTCTCATATTGTCTTCTAGTAGACTTAGACTTATATTCTTCTAAGAAGTCTATAATGTCTCTCGAGATCGCAAACCTTTTCTTTACTACTAAGGAGAGAAAATCATGAGATGAAGGTTTTGGGTTTTCTGTGATGAAGCAAAGACAGTCGACTTCTGTACTTGAGTCAGTGCTGGGTCCGGCAGAGGGACCAGCCTCAGCTTCAGTTCCAATACTAGAGGGAACCAATTGCTCTTTGGCCACTTGGGAGCCACTAAAGCTACCGTTCCCTGAAAGGATCTCAGCTTGTTGAGGACCTTCATTAAGAGGTTGGTTGGAGACAACAGGTAAATCCGGTTCCATCTGTTCCAGTCGAGGGACATGGCATCCACCGCTTCCGCTAGAGGGTCCTCGTATGTGGCCACGTAACGAGGTAGTTTCTTCTGGCTCGTCGCGAAGAGGTTGATCTGCAGTTCTGGGACTTGACGTAAGATGAAGGAGAATGATCCTGCGTCTAGGGACCAATCTCACCCTATTGGTGTGAGCCTGGATAGAGTGTCTGCTGTCACATTGCGGAACCCTTGAAGGTGAATTGCTGATAAATGCCATCTCTTCTTTTCTGCTAAGCGGAAGATGGCCAACATCACTTGGTTGAGTTGGGGTGATCTCGAGCCTTGACGATTCAAGAAACACAACTATCACTTCACTGTCCAAGATCAGTCTTATGTGTACTGAATTGCGAGGTGATAAATTCTTCAGCGTGAGAAAGACTGCCATGGCTTCCAAAATGTTGATGTGGAAGGTCTTGAATAGAGAGGACCAAGTCCCTTGGACTTTCCGTTGGTGGGAGTGACCTCCCCATCCTTCCTTTGATGCGTCCATATGGATGATGACTGAAGGTAGAGGTGGTTGCAAAGGCACAGACCTCTTCAGGTTCTTGGCCTTCGACCATGGCTTGAGAAGTGATCGTAGTCAAAGTCGGAATCGGTCTTCCTAGATTTCTTCGAGCGTTTGATGCGTATCTTCTCCAGACTCCTGATGCATCTTTTAGCTGTGCTCTTAGCACTGGGTCTGTCCCTGATGCAAACTGAAGAGAACCCAGTACTCTCTCCTGTTGGCGTCGTGATATCCTGTCGGATTTCAGTAGTCTCTTGACATATCCCGCTATCTCTCCCCTCTTCCCTGGGGAATGGAGAGACGGTGTGAATTTGAGTTCCAATGTATTCCTAGCCATTGAAACTCTTGAGCTGGAGATAATCGAGACTTCTTGACATTGATCTTGAATCCCAGATGTTAAAGGAATTGGATCACTTTCTTGGATGCTTGCATGCACTCCGTCCCGGATGCTGCCCACACCAGCTATATTTAGTCCAAAGGGCATGGCTCTGAAGAAGTTATTCTTCCTCTGTAGCCTGAATCCTTGGTAGGAAAAGAGGGGGCGGTTGATTGGAATATGCCAATAGGCATCTGCCTGGTCTATCAAGACTGTGTACGCCCCTTTTGGCAGCAGGGTCCTCATGTGTTGAAGGATTAACATCCTGAACTTGTTTTCTATGAACTTGTTGAGTGGCGACAAGTCCAGAATGACTCTGAGTTTGTCTGAGTTCTTCTTGGGAACACAAAACAGCCTTCCTTGGAATTTGATGGACTTTGCCCTCCTTATCACCCATTTGCTCAAGAGTTCACGGGTGTATTCTTCCAGGACGGGGGTAGAGTGTTGGAAGAATTGAGGAAATGATGGTGGAGCTGTCCTCAAGCTCCACCCTAGTCCGTTCTTGATTAGACTGTGGGCCCAAGGATCAAAGGTCCAGCGATCCTGAAATTGTTGGAGTCTTCCTCCTACCGGAAGCATCTCATTGCTTCGACTGTCCGGAGGACTTGCCTCCTTGACCGTGACCTCCCTTACGCCCTCTTCCTCTTGGAGGGTATCTAGAGGAGCCCCTTTTCGACCCTCTACCTTTAGGACGAAAGGTAGTGGTCTGCCTCTCATACGCAATCTTAATTGCTGGTGACTGTGCCACCAGCTGCTGAGGTACCATCTGGTAAGTTGGTTGGGGTTGTGCCGCCATCTGGGGCAACGCGGTCATGGGAACTACAGCAAGTTGTTGCTGCTGTTGCTGCTGTTGTCTGACAGGGCGAGAGAGCAACCTTGGTCTTTTCGTCTTCTTCTTCGGTTGGGGACCCTCATTCGGGGAAGACTTCCTCTTCGCCGACATGCCCCACTTCTGGAGAAAGTTTCTATTCTCCATGGCGGCCTTGTCAACTACTTCTTTGACCAATTTGCTCAGGAAGAGGTCTTTTCCCCAGATATTGGAGGCTATCAGCTTCCTGGGTCCGTGTTTTACTGCAGCCGAAGCAAACACGAACTCCCTACAAGCACGTCTGGCCCTAACAAAGCCATATATGTCCTTGACGAGCGTAACCAAATGTGATTTGGCCAGAACCATGTTCATGTCTGGGGTTCTACTATTGCTTGCCATTGCCTCCAAGCAAATCTGGAGGGACAGGGATGCGACTAGTCTTTCCTTTGTTTCTTGCTCCCTTCGCAAGAGAAAGTCAGATAGCTTAGGGAAGTTTTGCTGAACTGGCATCCAGCAATGTCTGCCTCCAACTTCCCAACTGAGAAGGTAAGGTGGATTTCCTTCCAGTCATTATCGTCCGTGGGCAGAGATAGGGATAAAGGTCTACACTCCTTGAGTGTAGGGCAAGGTTTGCCTGCCTCTATTGCCTCCATGACTGCCTGAAAACATTTTGCAGTAAAGGGGAGAGCTAGGTTGGCTGGAGCAAGAAAAGAAGGGTGTTTCTTGCTAAGGGCTGGCACTTTTGAGTTAGTGAAGCTCTTGCCTTTCAGGCTACTCGACAACAGAGGCTGAACTTTTTCATGGTCAAGAACTATGACCTCCTTTGGTTCTGTCTCCTCCTTGGATGTAGGCTCCGCTTTCAAGCGGACAAAGCAGTCTGGGTAAGACTTAAAGCTGGGACAGAAGTCGACTTCCTTTAAAAGGACAGCCTCCAGCTTTCTGATATGAATATCTTCCCATTGGTAATCGGCATGTATTCTGCATGCCTCCAAGGGTTCACATCAGAGCAAGGTGGAAGATCTTTCATGTTGAGTTTTCCCTGAGACCCACGGGACGTGGCGAGATGGTCCATCCTTCTCTTCAATTCAGCGTCCCTTTGTTCATTCTGCTTACGAAGATTCTCCATCATAGCCATGAGACTGGCCAAAGCTTTACTCCTGTCATCTGATGGAGGAGCAGAAGACATAGAGGGTAATGGTTCTGGGGCTGGAACCGACGAAACTGACTCCGATTCGACGTCATCCACTTCAGTCTCGGGAGCCAGGGTAGACTCCTCTTCTAGACCTTCCGCTAGAAGGTCTTTCTCAGTGTCCTCAGACACCTTCGACATCCTCTCATCTAGGTGGATGTGCTTCATCGTGTCAGAGACATCCGTATCTACGGAAATATGGACACAAGGGATCTCAGGTTGGGGCTGGGGTATGACAGCATCCGTCCCCCCCTTAGGGAACAGACAATCGCATATCCATTCATTCGGAAGGTAAGGCCCCGTGGCATTCTTTTGAAAGCCATGAACCCATCAGCGCAGCTTACTTCGTGCTGCATCCCTTGACTCCGCTGTCTTGGGGTCATCAAAAGCCTCAGTAACCAAGGCCTTGCACATGTTGCAGTCCTGGGGGTCCCAGTACTTCAGAGTTCCCTTGGAGATGGAGCAGAGAGAATGAGCTCTGCACTCTTCATGGCCACAGAAGTCAATGCTCCTCACATTGCAGAAGACTCTAAGGCACTTGGGATGGTCCTCCTGTAAAGAGAGGTAAAATAAATGAGTATGCAGTAGTTCATCTCACCTGACAAACTATACAAAATATTATTATCAATATTTTTGCATATTTTCTTACATACAGCTTAGGATACACAAGCTAGAAAGGAAATAAGAAAAACACATACTTGTGTTTCCTGTCCAGCCAATTGCTGCGACCTCCCTCATAATTAAAACCTAGAGTTTTCCTTTTCAGGAAACCCAGAGGAAGAATTCTAACCTGTAAGGATAGATAAGTGTAACTTAACACTGATTTCCTAAAGGTTTTAATAATGTGGATAAATAGTAACTGATCATCTATCAGTATGTTGAAAGAAATCTTTTCTTTCCTTATATTATTGGTCTCAACAATAGACTGTGCAAGGATGCACAGGGTATGTTGGAAAATAACTACTGTAATTTAAACTATAGTTTTCTGTCTGCAGTATGATCTATACTGCAAATACACTGGCTACTGTATAATCATATACTGCACCTGGTGGCACAGGTGCCGGCTGGGGTAGTGCCAGCGCACTGGTCCAGCCGGCAAGGTATAGTGGCCGGCAGCATCGACCCGGCCGGCGTCTGCCGGCTAGGTTAGTACCCGGCGGCACTAGCCGATAGAGAGAGAAAGAAAGGAGTGAAGGGTACCTTATAAAATGTGTATTAACAATAAGGGTGTCAGTACTGCCTTCCTCCAGAATGAGGGTTCAAATGGAAGGGGAGAATGTATCACTCAAGCTTCCACCCAAACACAAACCACTGCTGGTCACTGGTATGTGGATGGAAGTCCAAGAGAGGACTGAAAAACACTCTACAGTATAAGGGTCTCCCACCGGCAGCCGACCCAGCCGGCACAGCTTCTGCCGGAGCTTTGCGTCCATAAGGGAAGGGTGAGCGACTAAGCAGCTGCATGTAGGAGCCCCGGCCGGCCCCACAACCCGCCGGCAAGTGGTGAGATTGTAAGACGACAGCCAAAGGGTTGC
Source organism: Palaemon carinicauda (assembly GCF_036898095.1). Lineage (NCBI taxonomy): Eukaryota > Metazoa > Arthropoda > Malacostraca > Decapoda > Palaemonidae > Palaemon > Palaemon carinicauda. The sequence continues at coordinate 157,563,182 of NC_090725.1, read as the reverse complement.
GATGGCTAGGCCTTCACTAAAGGGCAGAGGGGGTAGGGAAAAGGGTCCTGCATGAGGTGTGGAAGGAGCCGGCAGGGTTGCAGGACCTACCACCTCCCTAAGAAGCTCTGTTTCAATATCGGCGCCGTCCTAGGCGGCAGGAGAATATCTATTCTCCAACCTAGGGTCTGCCAATATAGTTAAGGGGATGGCGGCAGTCTTGCCTCCTCCTCTCAACAAGGGAGAAACAGTTCCGGTGCCGGTGCCATCCTAGGCGGCAGAAGAATGTCTATTCTTCAGCCTAGGGTCTGCAAGCACAGGACTAGTCTTCTAGACTATGGAGAGAAGGTGGCGGCATCATACAACCACCTCAAGTGCGGCCTAGGGAGGTCTAGCCTCCTATGCCTGTAGCTAGTCCGGCAGGGGACTGACTATTCACCCTGCCGACCGGCCGCCGGCAAAACACGAAAAATCTATTTTTGGGTGAGATGGCCATGACGTCCTGATAGAAGGTTCCTTTTGTAGCTTCCCAAGGGTATATATGACTACAGTGATATTTCCAGAGAATCAAACCAAAGGTTTCACAGAATTCTAACTTCTGGCGTGAGTACCCCTAAGATTTACTCTCAAGGATATAGTATATAATCAGGGGACGTATTCTTGACACGCCACATGGCAATCTGCACCCCGAATAGCCTTTACGCTTCGAGGGGGATACGTGGCAGAATTAGAAGGGTAGCCGCATTAGAGGTTACCCTGGTTCCCCTACTACTATCGCATCACAACCATGCCAATTCCCTCTGGCGGTCATTCCTTATAGCGTTGAGCATGGTGCTACAGATACAGTAGTTCGGGAGGGAAACTGTGAAGATCTTTTCATAGAAAAGAAGGGTGGGTCCATCAGGACGTCATGGCCATCTCACACAAAAATGGATTTTTCGCTTCGCTCAAAATCCGTTTTTTAAGCTCAAGCCATGACGTCCTAATGGAAGCATACCAGAGAATTAATGTATCTGTGGATTTTCATCAGTGCCTTAACCTTGGGACAATATTTCTACATCCAAAAGGGCCAATTGAGACAAATGATGTTACTGTTATCCATCATTATCACTAAGCATAACAATGTTAGTGCTTCCTGCCCCTTGCAGGGAAGAGTCATTTTAGACGTTAGAAAAGGGGCCTCAAGGCAGCATATATTGTATGAACAAACATAAGTATACACTGAGAATACAAACGGTCTCAAGGTTTGTATATATTGCCGAACCAATATCAGTGTCCCCATCCGTTGTTTGTAAACATACAATGAGAAATACTTACATGAGTAAGTCAAGGAACTCTGGCATCTTAATCATGTAATTGTCGGGCAAATTAGGACGCAACTGCATTTTAATAGACATTTCTTTCTAGTAAATGACTACATGCTAAATGAATGTAGCATGATAAGGAAATTATACAAGAGACATATACAGAAATTAATGTTCCCTTTTTTGAAAGGGGAAGAAATGATGAGTGCCACTCTCAGACTGAAGAAAAGCTTTTTTAATAAGACTTTTCTTTATAATTTCTGTACATGATATAGTCTAACAACGCTGTGTACTATGTACACACGGCACTAGTGTTATCCGTATAATTTCACACCTGAGATTCTGAACAGATTTGGTGTTACCTTGGCAACACTTATTCAAAGGGAGGTCAGACAAAAAATGCTGACCCCTTCTCCTTTTAATTGATAGTCTCAATCAATTTACTGTTCATCGCAGAACTAGACGACAGGGTCCAAAATACCACCTGCCGCCACCACATAATGCTTCAATCCATAGACTTGCTTAGCATAGTGTCTGTAAGACACTCTGGACAACCTCCGACCAGTAAATGAGCGAAGATGCTCAAGTCCAGACACTGAAAAGTTCAGTGATGAAGCAATTTTTCTCGGATCACTATCTGCAGTACTGTCAGGACCCACTCCGCGAATAAGGTAGGTGAGCTTCGCCCTCAGTTGTAGGGATAGTTTGATCCAGAGGTTTCTCCTGTAAAGAACTGTTTCTCCTGAAGTCTGAAATTCTACGAAGATAGACCTTAGGCACTCTAGCAGACCTAAAAAGACATCTTCCTTCATTGGGCAGATTCTCCAGGAACCCCACCTCTTAGTGGGTAGCTCGTCCTTAGTGAGAAAGGTTGGATCAGGAAAGAGATACAGTTCTCCACTTAATGTGGCCCTCATCCAAAGATAGGGCCACTATTTCACTAACTCTAGCCCCAGAGGCTATAGCGAACAGAAAAATAACCTCATCGTTCACAGGTGAGTCATAATGTAGGACCTTGTCCAAAGACCATGAGATGGGCTTTGGTGGTGCTGCAGGCCTAAGCCTCCACATGTCTTCGGAATCTTATTAAAGATTTCATTCGTCAGATCCACTTAAAGGGCTGATAGAAGAGGTCTAGTCAGGGCTGACTTGCACATCGATATTGGTCCATGGATCCAAAGATCCAATCAAACTACCTCTCTCGCAAAGCCGGCCATACTCTTGGTGCTTACTCAAGGGTTCATATGGGGACAGGGCCGAGGAACCAATCTTCTCATAGTATCCAAGGATGCACTGCCTCCTTTCTCAAAGGCCATCGTGCTATTGGCCGCCAGACCTTGATTATAGGGGTGGACAGAGAAGGACAGGCAGAAGATCATGAGATTCCTTTAGGTCCTTATGCTTTACAAAGCAACTTACTTTTCCACAGTTGACTAGACTTGTATTCTTCTAGGAATTCTATTTTGCCTTTTGAGATCCCGAGTCTTTTTCCTAACCGTTAGGGCAAGGAATTCATAAGATGAAGGGATCAGGTGCTCTGTGATAAATCGAAGGCAGAGAACTTCCGAACCTCCTGGATAATCCTAGGTGCAGAACTAGGACCAGCCTCAGCCTCAGTTCCTTCATAACAGGGAACGAGGTATTCTTGGGCTACCTGGGAGCCAACAGGGCCCCTCTTCCCTGGAAGGGTCTCAGCATGTAGAGGGCCTTCCGCAGTAGGTTGGATGGGCTGAACAGGAATTCCTAAGTCCATCCCTTCTATTCTAGAGACATGATGTCTGTTATCTCCACTAGAGGATCCTCGTACAGGGCTATATATCGAGATAGTATCTTGATGACGCTCGTGACGAAGAGATCGATCTGCAGCTCCGGGACTTGTTCTCATCTGGGAGGGAATGGCACTGCGTCCGTGGACCATTCTAACTCTATTGGCTTGACCCCGAGAAGAGCATCCGCTGTCACCTTGCGGATCATTTATACATGACCTGCTGATAGGTGCCATTCCCTTAAGGAAGGGATGGCTAACATTCCCTAATGAAATGAGACATCCCTTATCCTCGACAGTTTCGACGCCTCATTATCGCTTCGATGCCCCAGATCAGCCTGAGGAGGTTTGATCTGCGTGGAGAGAGTTTCTCCACCCATTACAGGGCTAACATGGCCTACAGGCCTGTGGCCTTTGCTCATTGTAGGGTAAGCGAAGAAGGAATGACCATCATTGGTCCTATTAAATCTCTTCGAGCATTTGATCCGTATCTTCTCCAGCCTCTTAACGCATCTTACAGCTGTGCTCGTAGCACTGGGTCTGTCATTATCGTGAACTGCAGAGTTCAAAACTCCTCCCTGTTAGCGTCTTGGAATCCTGACTTATTACCATAGTCTCTTGACCGACCTTGCGATCTCCTTTTACATCCCCAAGGGAAAGGAGAGTTAGGGTGACCACAGGTTTCAATGATTTTTTAAAAACATTGAAGCCCCTGAGAGAATTGAGACTTCTTGAAGTTATCTTGCATCCTCGATGTTCCGGGGGCCGGATCATCTCCATGGATGCTCATAGACAGCCGTTTCGGGTGCTGCCCACCCCAGCCTGTCGTCCAGGTCCATTGTTGCCTGAACTCTTTCTAGGCTTGGTTTCGCTTGACTGTGTCTGCCAATTCCATGAAAATCCTAGGACCGAATCTAGTCCGACGAGAATCTTGACTAGGATATATGTTATCTTCTGTAACTTGGATCCTAGGTAGGAGGGGAGGGGGTGACTGACTGGAAGTTGCTGATAGACATCTTTCAGGTCTGGCCAGACTGCGAACACCCCTTACTGAATAAGGTCCTTATGTTCAGAAGGATTAACATTCTGAACTTGCTGTTTTATTGGAACTTGTTGAGTGGCGCCAGGTCCAGAATGACTCAGAGTTTTTTGAGTCCTTCATGTGAACACCAAACAGCTTTCCCTGGGAATTGGTGGACTCTACTTTCCTTACCGCTAGTATGCTCTAGAGCTCTAAGGTATACTCTTCTAGAGGAGATTTGGAATATACGAAGAGTTGAGAAAAGGATGGTGGAGGTATGTCCATTTCCAATCCTGTCTCATCTAGGTTAGGCCTTGGACCCAAGGATCGAAGGTCCAGCGATACGGAAGGAACCTTCCTCCTACCAGAAGCGTCTGTTTGCTTCGCATGATCACATGGTGTACATATTTGACCGTTTGTGGAACAACGGTCATTGTAACTGTGGGACGCTGTTTAACATCCCAAGGAGAACTAAGAAACTTTTCCGTCCTCCTTTTAGGTTATACCTGACCGTTTGCCTATATCAGCTTCTCAGTGTTTCACTGTAATATAAGATTCCTTTCTATTGTATAAAGCTTAGGATAAGTACGCTGGAAAAGAATAGGAGACACACATACGTGTGAATCCCTCCAGCCAACTGCTGCGGCCTTCCTAATTATTGATTCTAGGGCATTCCCTTTAAGTAGGGCCCAATGGAAGATTCTATCCCATAAGGATAAAGTAGCGTAAACAGCGCCTACATCCAGTGAATTAATAATGAGAATCAAAGAGGCTGATGAAGAGTCGGCGTAAGAAAGGGGGGAAGTGAGTCCCCAAATCAGGTAGGTCTCAGCAAGAGATTGTGCTTAGAAGCACAGCATACTGGAAAACTATTCTATTATATGGTTATGTACCAAAGATTTCAGTCTGTGATATGGTCCTATACTACAGATGTACAGGGTATTGTATACACCTATACAATTGGCATATTACCGTCAAGGCTAGTACTTGGGGGTAAGTCAACTGGCACAGTACTTCAGTACCGATATGGCTAGCAGTTCTCCGGCATGTCAGTGACTCGTCGGCCGTCAGTGACTCGTCGGCCGTCAGCGGGTCGCCGACAGAAGGCACACCATCCTAGCCAGCATTCAATGTGACTGGGAAGTGGTGAAAACTATACGCATAGCCAGTAGCCCGCTGAATCGTCGGCGACCCCTCGGGCTGTTGGCAGTCCGCCAGTTGTCGGCGGGCTGCCGACTGAAGGCATACCAACCCAGCCATTGACTAGGTGGTGTGCACACACTGCCGGCTCTCGGTGGCGGATTCAGATGTGACAGTGAATCAATGATTGCCGTCGTTGTTATCACTACGAGCCAGTAAAATGCTAATTTGCCAGTTACCACAATGAATAAGTGAAATCTTCGGTCCAATTCCCGTAGAGTTTCCGTGTTTTTACGAGTTCGTAACTGAACTACATTTTTGTTTCAGACAACACCTGAAACCAAACCAACCATAGTTCGACAGCTTGAGACTGCCATCGTGTATGTACTGGCAGAGAGGGGGGGTACCCCCATCCCCACCTCCTCCCCTCGAACTGGAGTGGAGAAAGGAGGGATAAGGGACAGGATGTCGCACCTTTAGGAAGCTGTAATATTGGTAGGTATGGTTTCGGAGAGATTTTAGAAACCTCACACCCAAATGCATAAGTGTTAAGAGCTGTATCCCTAGATACTATTAACTTGGGATTTTCGAGACCTTCGGACAATAAGTTCCGGCCTACTTACAGGTCGGAGGGTCTCAGAAGGGGTTGGGGATTTGGAAATAATATTGCTGGGGGCATGAAACCTGCATGTATTATGTCCGTGAAAATACTCACTCTTATACCTGCAGAAGACTGTGATGTATCATCTGGTGTTCCTCCTGTAAGGAAAGGAGAACAGAAATGAGTATTCAATTGATTATCACACTGATAAACAATTTGCAAGTCATCTTTTGACAAAATAGCTTAGGACAGGAAGCTATAAAGGGATAGTGGGAGACACATACCCGTGTATCCCCTGCAAGCCAATGCTGTTACCTCCCCTCAGTATTAATATAAGGATATTCCTCCAACTGGGAAATTCCAGGTAAAAAGGGGGTCGAACACCTAGGTGTAGAGAAGTGTACAAGGCACTGTGCCCCCTTATACTTAACACTGTGAGGTAAAGAGGACTGATTTCACAATCAGAGTATCGAAGGAATACCATTCTTTGGATATAGGAGCGGTACCAGCAGAAGCTCGCACAAGGGTACCCAAGATATGTAGAAATAACTACTGTATAATCATATTTTAGTTTTCTATTTGCAGTATATACCATATTGCAAATTAATGGCTACTGTATAATTATATCTAATGTAGTTCAGCCAGTGTGCTGCTCCATCTGGCGGCCAACTGGATTGGAAAAGATAAAAGACATATATTTGGGTATCCCACCCAATCTATTTGCTATGGCTGCCCTTACAATATTAAATCAGGGAGTTTCCTGATCAGGGAAACTCAGGGATAAGGGTTCTCCCCTTTAAGGGATAGAGGTGTCACACCATCAGCCCTTTATGAAATTTAATATTGTAGGGTAAATGGAAACTGATTTCAAATCAGAATACTGACGAAATATTATTCTATCAATATAGGAATGGGTTCAGCAAATACCTGGGCAGGGATACCCAACATATATTGGAAATAACTACTAGTATAATATATACATTAGTTTTCCATCTGCCGTATATACTATACTGCAAATATACTGACAACCTGTATAGACAAATACTGTAGTTCAGCCGGCATGTTGCCGGATTAGCTAGCTCTTGCTGGAACATCTAGCATGCTAGCTAAGAGAGAGAGAAAGCATGGAGTGAAGGCTATCTATTACTGTGTATATATACAGTAATAAAGGATGTAAAAGTCTAATTTTACAGCCTTTCTCCGAAAAGAAGGTACAAATGGAAGGGGAGAATGTAACATTCAGGCTTCCATCTGGCCACAGTACTATTGCCGGCTTACCACTGCAGGCCAGCCTCCAGCAGCACTAGTACAGCCGGCATGCTACCGGCTGAGTCAGTACCTATCTGTGCCGGTCTACTGCCGGCCAGAGCAACACGCCGACAACAGAAGTTGGGGCCAGCAATTCAAGGGAGAACTGGAGAACCTTGGTGACAGAAGGGACCTCCCACCCACAGCCCGTCATGGCCGCCAGAAGCCGTCAGTCGCCGACAGCCGTCAGCTGAGGAGAGGGGGTCTGGCCAGCTCCGCCAACCCACCGGCAATGGTAAGGTTGCAGGACGCCGGCTCAGGAAAGACAATGGCTCGGTCATCGTAAAAGAACACAGAGGGGGGGGGAAGGGTCCTATACGAGGTGTGGAAGGGGCCGGCAATGTTGCCGGACCTACACACCTTGAAGAAACTCTGTTTCAGTACTGGCACAACCCCAAGCAGCAGGAGAATCTTCCATTCTCCAGCTTAGGAGGTGCTAATACAGTTAAGGGGACGACAGTCCATGCCGTTTCCTCTCAACAAGGGAGAAACAGAGTTCCAATACCGGCGCCATCCTAGGCCACATGAGTATACTACTCTACAGCCTAGGGTCTGCGAGCACAGGACTAGTCTACTAGACCACAGGGAGAAGGTGGCGGCAACATGCAACCACTTAGGTGTAATCTAAGTCAGCCGGCAGGGGATTGCAATTCACCCCGCCGACCGACTGCCGACAAAAGACTAAATACTCTGAGGTTCTGATCGAATCCCAAAACTTGCCGTCTGCTGTTAAGGGATGAGACAGAAAACTCTAGGCTAGTCATGCCTGAATTCGAAATTCAAGGCCGACGCATAGAGATGTAGCCTAAAGCTACTATCAGAGGGAAGAGAGATTACCCATAAATCTCTATTCAAGACTAGTAACGGCTAATATAATTCCAGGAGATAATCTCCAATGAATGATAACCGATACACAAGGGTAACCGGGGAAATGTCGAAAGTATATGTTGTCTAGGCTAGGTTACCTAGGCAAGGTGAGATCTCGGTTACATAAAATCACCGAAACTCTGACACAGATAAAGGGAAAATTATGCATATAAAACGAATTTTCAGCGAAGCGAAAAATCTATTTTTGGGTGAGATGGCCATGACGTCCTAATGGAAGGTTCCTTTAGTAGCTTCCGAAGGGTATATATGACTACAGTGATATTTCCAGAGAATCAAACCAAAGGTTTCACAGAATTCTAACTTCTGGCACGAGTACCTTTAAGATTACTCTTAAGGGTATCGTATATCATCAGGGGACGTATCCTTGACACGCCACATGGCAATCTACACCCCCGAATAGCCCTTACGCTTCGAGGGGGAATACGTGGCAGAATTAGAAGGGTAGCCGCAATAAAGGTTACCCTGGTTCCCCCTACTACTATCGTATCACAACCGCGCCAACTCCCTCTGGCAGCCATTCCTTGTAGCGTTGAGCAAGGTGCTACAGATACAGTAGATTGGGGGGGGGGGGAGAAACCGTGAAGATCTTTTCATAGAAAAGAAGGGTGGGTCCAATAGGACGACATGGCCATCTCACCCAAAAATAGATTTTTCGCTTCGCTCAAAATACGTTTTTTGGGCTCAAGCCATGACGTCCTAATGGAAGCATACCAGAGAATTAATGTATCTGTGGTTTTTGTCAGTGCCTTAACCTTGGGACAATACTTCTACGGCCAAAAGGCCCAATTGAGATAAATGACGTTTCCGTTATCCGTCATCATCACTAAGCATAACAATGTTAGTGCTTCCTGACCCTTGCAGGGAAGAGTCACTTTTAGACGTTAGAAAAGGGCCTCAAGGTAGCATATCTTGTATGAACAAACATAAGTATACACTGAGAATACAAACGGTCTTAAGGATTGTATATATTGCGGAACCAATATCAGCGTCCTCATCCATTAATTGTAAGCATACAATGATATGAGAAATACTTACATGAGTAAGTTAAGGAACTCTGGTATTTTAAAACATGCAATTGTTGGGCGAATTAGGACGCAACTGCATTTTAATAGACATTTATTCCTAATAAATGACTTCATGCTAAATGAATGCAGCATGATAAGGAAATTATACGAGAGACATACACAGAAATTAATGTTCCCCTTTTGAAAGGGGAAAATGATGAGTGCCACTCTCAAACTGAAGAAAAGCTCTTTTAACAAGACTTTTCTTTATATTTTCTGTACATGAAATAGTTTAACAACACTGTGTACTATGTACACACGGCACTAGTGGTATCCGTATAATTTCACACCTGAGATTCTGAACAGATTTGGTGTTACCTTGGCAACACTTATTCAAAGGGAGGTCACACAAAAAATGCTGACCCCTTCTCCTTTTAATTGATAGTCCCAATCAATTTACTGTTCATCGCAGAGCTAGACGACAGGGTCCAAATAGCACCTGCCACCACCATATAATGCTTCAATCCATAGAATTGCTTAGTATAGTGTCTGTAAGACACATTGGACAACCTCCGATCGGAAAGTGAGCGAAGAGGCTGAAGTCCACACACTGAAAGGTTCAGTGATGAAGAAACATTCCTCGGATCTTTTTATCTGCAGGGGTACTGTCAGGATCTGCTCCGCTTCGCCCTCAGTTGTAGGGATACTTTGATCCAAGGTTTTCTCGTGTAAAGAGCTGTTCCTCCTGAAGTATGAAGTTCTATGAAGATAGACCTTAGACGCTCTAGCAGACCTAGAGAGACATCTTCCTTCAAAGGGCAGATTCTCCAGGAGCCCCAACTCTTAGTAGGTAGGGCGTCTTTAATGAGAAAGGTTAGATCAGAAAGAGATGGAGTTCTCCCACTTAATGTGGCCCTCATCTCCAGATAGGGCCACTATTTCACTAACTCTAGTCCCAGAGGCTATAGTGAACCGAAAAAATAACCTTTTAGGTTAGATGCTTGAGGGAACAATCCTCATTGTTCACAGGTGAGGCATAATGTAGGACCTTGTCCAAAGACCATGGGATGGGCCTTGGTGGCGTTGCAGGCCTAAGCCTGCACATGTTTTCAGAAATTCATTAAAGATTTCAATCGTTAGATCCATTTAAAGGGCATATAGAAGAGGTCTAGTCGGGGCTGACTTTGCACAGAGATAATGGACCATGGATCCAAAGATCCCATCAAGTGACCTTTCTCGCAAAGTTGCCATACCCTTGGTGCTTACTCAAGGGTTTATATGGGGACAAGGCCGAAGAACTAGCATTCTCATAGTATCCAAGGATACACTGCTTCCTTCCTCAAAGGCCAACGTACTGTTGGCTGCCAGACCCTGAATATAGGGGTGGACAGAGGACACGCAGAAGATCATCAGATTGTTTTCGGGCCCTTTTGCCTTACAAAACAATTTACTTTTCCCAAGACGACTCATATTGTCTTCTCGTTGACTAGCCTTGTATTCTTCTAGGAATTCTATTTTGCCTTTAAGATCCCAGTCTGTTTCCTAACCGTTAAGGGCAAGGAATTCATAAAATGAAGGGATCAGGTGTACTGTGATAAATCAAAGGCAGAAAACTTCAGAACCTCATGGATAATCCTAGTTGCATAACTAGGACTAGCCTCAGCCTCAGTACCTTCATTACAGGGAACGGGGTGTTCTTGGGCTTTCTGGGAGCCAACAGACCCCCTCTTCCCTGGAAGGGTCTCGGCATGTAGAGGGCCTTCCGGAGGAAATTTGATGGGCTGAACAGGAATTCTAAGTCCATCACTTCTATTGTAGAGACATGATGTCTGTTATCTCCATTAGAGGATCCTCGTAGGGAGCTAAATAACGCGATAGTATCTTGATAACGCTCGTGATGAAGAGAACGATCTGCAGCTCGGGGACTTCTCCCCTTCTAGGAGGGAATGGTCTACGTCCGTGTACCATTCTAACTCTATTGGGTTGAACCCAAGAAGAGCATCCGCTGTCACCTTGCAGATCATATATAAACGAGCTGCTGATAGGCGCCATTCCCTTAAGGAAGGGATGGCTAACATTCCCTAATGAAATGAGACGTCCCTTATCCTCGACAGTTTCGACGCCTCATTATCGCTTCGATGCCCCAGATCAACCTGAGGAGGTCTGATCTGTGTGGAGAGAGTTATCCACCCATTACAGGGCTAAAATGGCCTACGGGTCCGTGGCCTTTGGTCATTGTAGAGTAAGCGAAGAGAGAATGACCATCATTGGTCCTATTAGATCTCTTCGAGCGTTTGATGCGTATCTTCTCCAGCCTCTTAACGCATCTTATAGTTGTGCACGTAGCACTGGGTCTGTCATTATCGTGAACTGGAGAGAGTTCGAAACTCCTCCCTGTTAGCGTCATGGAATCCTGACTGATTACAATAGTCTCTTGACAGACCTTGCAATCTCCTTTTACATCCCCCGGGGAAGGGAGCGTTAGGGTGACTACAGGTTTCAATGATTTTTTAAAAACATTGAAGCCCCTGAGCTGGAGAGAATCGAGATTTCTTGAAGTTATTTGGATCCTCGATGTTCCGGGGCCGGATCATCTCCATGGATGTTCATAGACAGTCATTTCGGGTGCTGCCCACCCCAGCCTGTCGTCCAGGGCCATCGTTGCCTGAACTCTTTCTAGGCTTGGTTTCGCTGACTGTGTCTGCTAATTCCGTAAAGATCCTAGGACTGAAACTAGTCCGGCAAGAATTTCGTCTAGGATATATGTCATCCTCTGTAACTTGGATCCTAGGCAGGAGGGGAGGGGGTGACTGACTGGAAGTTGCTGATAGACATCTTCCAGGGCTGGCTAGATTGTCAACACCCCTTACTGAATAAGACTATGTTCAGAAGGATTAACATTCTGAACTTGCTGTTTTATTGGAACTTGTTGAGTGGCGCCAGGTACAGAATGACTCAGAGTTTTCTTGAGTCCTTCATTGTGAACACTAAACAGCCTTCCTTGAAAATCGATGGACTCTACTTTCCTCACCGCTAGTATGCTCTAGAGCTCTAAGGTATACTCTTCTAGGGGGATTTGAATATAAGAAGAGTTGAGGAAAGGATGGTGGAGGTATGTCCATTTCCATTCTAGTCTCATCTGGGTTAGGCCTTGGACCCAAGGATCAAAGGTCCAGCGATCCAGGAGGAACTTCCCTCCTACCAGAAGCGTCTGTTTGCTTCGCATGATCCGAAGGTGTATATATCTGACCGTCTGTGGAACAACGGTCATTGTAACTGTGGGATGCTGTTTAACATCCCCAAGGAGAACTAAGGAACCCTTCCGTTCTCCTTTCAGGCCATACCTGACCGTTTGCCTATATCAGCTTTTCAGTGTTTCACTGTAAAAGGAGATTCCTTTCTATTGTATAAAGATTAGGATAAGTACGCTGGAAAAGAAGAGAGACACATTCGTGTAAAACCTTCCAGCCGACTGCTGCGGCCTTCCTAATTACCGATTCTAGGGCATTCCTTTTCAAGAGGGGCCCGATGGAAGATTCTAGTCCATAAGGATAGAGTAGCGTCCTACATCCGGGGAATTAATAAGAGAATCAAGAGGCTGATGAAGAATCAGCGTAAGGAAAAAAGGGGGGAAAGTGGATCCCCCAAATCAGGTAGGTCTCAGCAAGGGTTGTGCTTAGAAGCACAACGTACTGGAAAACCATTCTATTGTATGGTTATGTACCAAAGATTTCTGTCTGCAATATGGTCCTAAACTGCAGATGTACAGGGTATTGTATACCCCTATACAACTGGCATGTTACCGCCAAGGCTAGTACTTGGGGGTAAGTTAACTGGCACAGTACTCCAGTACCGATATGGCTAGCAGGTCTTCGACATATCAGTGACTTGTCGGCTGTCAGCGGGTCGCTGACATAAGTCGCACCATCCTAGCTAGTATTCAATGTGACTGGGTAGTGGTGAAAATTATACGCATAGTCAGCGGATCTCAGAACCAGAGGGGACTCCTCGGGCTGTCGGCAGACCGCCGGTAATCGGCGGACTGTCGATTGAAGGTATACCAACTCAGCTATTGACTAGGTGGTGACCAAGGGCACACACTGCCGGCTCTTGGAGGCGGAGTCAGATGTGACAGTGAAATAATGACTGCTGTCGTTGATTTCACTACAAGGTGTGGCTTGATTGTAGAGTCTCTTACCGGTTTTTGTCAGTCGGGGGTTCGAGTCCCGCTCAAACTCACCAATGGCGTTAGTGTCTGCAACCTCATCTTGAGAGGCAGAGTTGGGGGGGGTTTAGACCTTAAAAACTTTTAAAAGGAACACTTAATCGGCAGTTTTCGTAATGAGTAAGTGAAATTTTCAGTTCAATTCCCGTAGAGTTTTCGCATTTTTACGAGTTCGCAACTGAACCGCATTTATGAGATAACTTTCGAAACAAAACCAACCACAGTTCAACAGCTCTAGACTGCCGTCTTGTAGGTTGGGGATTTGGAAATAATATTGCTGGGGGGGAACCTGCATATATTATGTCCGGGAAAATACTCACCTTTATAACTGCAGAAGACTGCAATGCATCATCTGGTATCCCTCCTGTAAGGAAGGGAGAACAGAAATGAGTATTCAATTGATTATCGCATCGATAAACAATTTGCAAAATCGTCTTTTGACAAAATAGCTTAGGACAGAAAGCTAAAAGAGATAGTGGGAGACACATACCCGTGTATCCCCTGTGAGCCAATGCTGTTACTTCTCCTCAGTATTAAGATAAGGAAATTCCTCCAACCGGGGATTTCCCTGAAGAAAAGGGCTTCGAACACCTAGGTGTAAGGAAGTGTACATGCACTGTCCCCCTCTATGCTTAACGCTGTGAGGTAAGGAGGATTGATACACAATCAGAGTATCGAAGGAATGTCATTCTTTTGAAATGGGAGCGGTAACAGCAGAAACTTGCATCCAAGATATGTTGATTAGAAATTAAAAGACATACTGTACATATGTGTATCGCAACCCATCTATTCGCTGTAACCTCCCTTACAATATTAAATCAGGAAGTTTCCTGAACAGGGAAACTCAGGGATAAGGGCTCTCCCCTTTAGGGGTTAGAGGCGTCACACCACCGGCCCTTTACGAAATTTAATACTGCAGGGTAAATAGAAACTGATTTCAAATCAGAATATTGATGAAATATTATTCCATCACTATAGAATTGGGTTCAGCAAATATCTAGACAGGGACACCCAATATATATTGGAAATAACTACTAGTATAATCTATACGTTAGTTATCCATCTGCCGTATTTACTATACCACAAATATACTGACTACCTGTATAGACCTATACCGTAGTTCAGCCGGCAGAAAATAAAAGACATATACTTATGCATCCCAACCAATCTATTTGCTGTGACTTCCCTTACAATATGAAATCAGGGAGTTTCCTGATCAGGGAAACTCAGGGATAAGGGCTCTCACCTATAGGGGTTAGAGGTGTCACACCACCAGCCCTTTACGAAATTCAATATTGCAGGGTAAATGGAAACTGATTTCAAATCAGAATATTGATGAAATATTCGATCAATATAGAATTGGGTTCAGCAAATATCTGGGCAGGGATACCCAAGATATATTGGAAATAACTACTAGTATAATATATACGATAGTTATTCATCTGCCGTATATACTATACTGCAATTATACTGATTACCTGTATAGACATATACTGTAGTTCAGCCGGCATATTGCCGGATTAGCTAGCTATTGCCAGAGCACCTAGCAAGCTAGAAAAGAGAGAGAGAGAGAAAGCATGAAGTGAAGACTATCTATTACTGTATATGTATACAGTAATAAAAGATGTAAAAGTCTAATTTTACTGCTTTTCTCCGAAAAGAAGGTTCACTTCCATTTAGCCACAGTACTATTGCCGCCTTACTACTGTAGGCCAGCCTCCGGCAGCACGAGTATAGTCGGCATGCTATCTACTGATTCAGTACCTATCTGTGCCGGTCTACTGCCGGCCAGAACAATACGCCGACAACATAAACTGTGGCTAGCAGTTCAAGGGAGAACTGGAGAACCTTGGTGACAAAAGGGACCTCCCATCCACAGCCGCTAAAGCCGCTGGAAGCCGGCAGTCGCCGACAGCCGTCATGGCCGCCGGCAGCCAGCAGTCGCTGACAGGTGACGGCTGAGGCGGCTCCGGCAACCCACCAGCAATGGTAAGGTTGTAGGACTCCAGCACAGGAAAGACAATGGCCCGGTCATCGTAAAAGAACAGAGAGTGGAGGGGAAAGGGTCCTATATGAGGTATAGGAGGGACCGGCAATGTTGCCGGACCTACACACCTTGAAGAAACTCTGTTCCAGTACCGGCACGACCACAAGCGGCAGGAGAATCATTTATTCTCCAGCTTAGGAGGTGCTAATACAGTTAAGGGGACGGCAGCTCATGCCGTTCCTCTCAACAAGGGAGAAACAGAGTTCCAATGCCGGCGCCATCCTAGGCCACGAGAGTATACGACTCTGTAGCCTAGGGTCAGCGAGCATAGGACTAGTCTACTACACCACAGGGAGAAGGTGGCGGCAACATTCGACCACTTCAGGTGTAGTCTAGGGAGGGCTAGCCTCCTATGCCGGCAGTTCCGCCGGCATGGGAATGCAATCACCCCGCCAACCGACTGCCGACAAAGACTAAATACTCTGAGGTTCTGATTGAATCCCAAAACTTGCCGTTGGCCGTTAAGGGATGAGACAGAAAACTCTGGGCTAGTCATGCCTGAATTCGAAATTCAAGGCCGACGCAGAAAGTTGTAGCCTAAGACTACTCTCAGAGGGAAGAGAGATTACCCATAAATCTGTAGCGAGATTAATAATGGTTAATATAATTCCAGGAGATATCGATCTCCAGGAATGATAACCAATACACAAGGGTAACCGGGGAAATGACGAAAGTATATGTTGTCTAGGTTATGTTACCCAGACAAGACGAGATTTCGGTTACCTAAATCACCAAAACTCTGACACATACGATCGCCACGGAAAAGGGAAAAATATGCTAAATGATATCTTTACAATATATAATGCCTAAATAGCTTTCATAATAATAATTAAGCTATTTACACCGGAATGTCGTTCTGCTAACTAAATAGCACAAGCACAAAGAACGACAGCGCCAGGGCGACACCGGCGATCGGCGAAGATCCGCACACAATAAATACACAAATTCATTGTGAGGCTGGAACTAAATTGCATATTGTAAAGAATAAATACTCAACTTTCTGGATGGAGAAAGAAGCCGTAGAAGCATAAAGATTCCCAGAAATCGATCAAAAATGTCAGATCGACAGGGAACACCACCGTAGCGAGTCGCTACAGATAAAGGAATGGCCGCCAGAGGGAGTTGGCGCGGTTCTAATTCTGCCACGTATTCCCCCTCGGAGCGTAAGGGCTATTCGGGGTGTATATTGCCAAGTGGCGTGTCAAGAATACGTCCCCTGATGATATACGATACCCTTAAGAGTAATCTTAAAGGTACTCGCGCCAGAAGTTAGAATTCTGTGAAACCTTTGGTTTGATTCTCTGGGAATATCACTGTAGTCATATATACCCTTCGGAAGCTACTGAAGGAACCTTCCATTAGGACGTCATGGCTTGAGCCCAAAAATATCTTTACAATATAAAATGCCTAAATAGCTTTCATAATAACAATTAATGCTATTTAAACCGGGAATGTCGTTCGGTAACTACATAACACTTGCCCAATGAACGACCGCGCCTATGGCGACACCGGTAATCGGCGTAGATCCAAACACAATAATTACACTAATTTCATTGTGAGGCTAGAACTAAAATACATATTGTAAAGAATGAATAGTCAACTTTCTAGATGGATGAAAGAAGCTGTAGAAAGCATAAAGATCCTTAGAAATCGATCGAAAATGTCAGATCAACAAGGAACACCACCGTAGCGAGGCGCTACAAATTAAGGAATGACCGCCAGACGGAATTGGCGCGGTTGTGATACGATAGTAGTAGGGGAACCAGGGTAACCTCTAATGCGGCTACCCTTCTAATTCTGCCACATATCCCCCTCGAAGCGTAAAGGCTATTCGGGGTGCAGATTGCCATGAGGCGTGTCAAGAATACGTCCCCTGATTATATACGATACCCTTGAGAGTAAATCTTAAGGGTACTCGGCCCAGAAGTTAGAATTCTGTGAAACCTTTGATTTGATTCTCTGGGAATATCAGTGTAGTCATATATACCCTTAGGAAGCTACTAAAGGAACCTTCCATCAGGATGTCATGGCTTGAGCCCAAAAAACGGATTTTGAGCGAAGTGAAAAATCTATTTTTGGGTGAAAGAGCCATGTCGTCCTGATGGAAGTTCCTTCATAAGTAGCTTCCTAGGTTATATGTGACTACAGTGATATATCCCAGAGAATTTACTGAAGGTATCCAGAATTCTAACTAATGGAGCAAGTGTCCCTTAACAATTCACAAAGGGATATCGCGTAAGGACATATCTTGACACATCTCACAGCTATTTACACCCCAAATAGCAATTTTCACTTCGAGAGGGAAAAGTGGCAAGAAAATAGGAGAGTCGTTAAAAAGGTAAATACTCGATTCTCCTAATGTACTGCAATAGTTCGCCCAATCGTCACCGTGAAGCGCCACCTAAGCCATTCTTTGTAGCTTCGTAGGTGTTACAGATACAGTACCAAGGGAGGGATTCATATCCTTTTACTAAAGGAGGGTGGGTCCATCAGGACGACATGGCTCTTTCACCCAAAAATAGATTTTTCACTTCGCTCAAAATCCATTTTTTGGGCTTAGGCCATGTCGTGCTGATTGAAGTTTACCAGAGCAATAATGTATCTGTGGATTTATAATAGTGCCGTTATCTCGAATTAATCATTTCCTATCTGGTCACCAAGACCAAAGACACATGATGTTACCGTAATACATCAATCAGCTGAGCATACCAAATGCCAGCTCTTCCTGCCCCCTACAGGAAAAAAGTCAATATAGACTCTAGGAAAAAACCCGAAATTGTGAGTTCAAAGAACAATTAGCAAGCAGAAGTATATTGTGTCCTTATATACGTAAAGCATAGTTTGTACTTATAGAAAATGAATAGAATACTGTACCTCCCAGGTCCGGATCTAGACAGATAGGTTTATGTTCACGTAGGGATCATAAAACAGTAATATAGACATAGTACGACCAAACTTACCTGTTTGCATAAAAGGGAAGACATTAGTCTTGCAAAGTCCTAAGAGGATCAAAGATGCTCTGATATACATGATCTATAAAATCTTGAGGCGAAAGAGACATAACGTCGAACCAGAAGTCTCTCCCCTGAAAAGCTGGACTCCCTTAAAGTCTGAAGTTCTACGAAGATAGACCTTTAGGCAATCCACTGGGCAGAGGGATGCTTCTTCCTTCAGAGGGCAGATTTTCCAGGGACCCCATCTCTTAGTGGGTAGCTCGTTCTTGGCGAGAAACGTCGGATCCGGAAAAAGATTTAAGTCTCCGTTCGTTGTAAACTGAATGTGGCCATCATCCCTCGAGAAGGCCACTATTTCACTAACTCTGGCTCCTGAGGCTAGTGCAAAAAGAAATATCACCTTCTGAGTCAAGTCTTTCAGCGAGCAATCTTCATTGTTCAAAGTTGAAGCCAGATGAAGAACCTTATCCAAGGACCATGAAATGGGCTTTGGAGGGGCTGCAGGCCGAAGTTTTGCGCAGGCTTTTGGAATCTTGTTGAAAATTTCATTAGAAAAGTCTACCTGGAAGGTGTATAGAATCGGCCTAGCCAATGCAGATTTACAAGTAGTAATTGTATTAGTCACTAATTCTTGTCCATGAAGATGGATGAAGAAGGACAAACAGAAGTCCGTAGAAATCACTTGCAGTTTCTTCGCCTTAACAAAGGCTACCCATTTCTTCCAGGAAGACTCGTATTGTCTTCTTGTAGACTTTGACTTATATTATTATTATTATTATTATTATTACTATCCAAGCTACAACCCTAGTTGGAAAAGCAAGATGCTATAAGCCCAGTTAATACTGTCTGCAGAAATCCTGAACCTTTTCTTAACCGCTAGGGTGAGAAAATCATGAGATGAAGGTTCTGGGTTTTCTCTGATGAAGCATAGACAGTCGATTTCTGCACTTGCTGAGTTAGAACTGGTTTCGGCAACGGGATCAGCTTCAGGCGTAGTTCTGTTATCAGAGGGAACCAGACACTGCCTGGCCACTTGTGGGCCACTATTGCTGCCCTCCCCCGAAAGGATCTCAATTTGTCGAGGGCTTTCAACAACAGGTTGGTTGGTGGGAACAGGTAAATCCTAAACCATCTGTTCCAATCCACGGACATCGCGTCCGTTGCTTCCGCTAGAGGATCCTCGTACGGGGCAACATACCGGGATAGTTTCTTGTTATCGCTCGTTGCGAAGAGATCTACTTGCAGTCCTGGGACTTTATTCAATATGAAGGAGAATGATCCTGCATCTAGGGACCATTCAGACTCTATCGGGTTGATCCTGGATAGAGCATCCACTGTCACATTGCGGAATCCTTGGAGGTGGACTGCTGTCAAGTGCCACTTCATCTTCTTGGATAGATGAAAGATGGCCAGCATCACTTGATTTAATTGAGGCGATCTTGAGCCCTGTCGATTTATGCATCTCATTATCACTTCGCTGTCTAAAACCAGGCGAATGTGGATTGAGCAGTGAAGTCTCAGTTTCTTCAGAGATAGAAAAACTGCCATGGCTTCCAGGAAGTTTATGTGGAAGGATTTGAAGAGTGGAGACCAGGTTCCCTGCACCTTCCGACGATGAGTGTGAGCTCCCCAACCTCCCTTCGAGGCATCCGTGTGAACGGTGACTGCTGGTGGAGGTGGTTGCAAGGGTACCTTTCTTCTTGGGTTCTTTGCTTCCGACCATGGCTTGAGAATGGATCGCAGACAATTTGGGAATGGTCTTCGTAGATCTCTTCGATCGTTGTAAGCATATTTTCTCCAGACTCCTGATGAATCTTTTAACTGCACTCTCAAAAGTGGGTCCGTCAAAGAGGCAAACTGGAGAGACCCCAACACTCTCTCCTGTTGTCTTCTTGAAATTCTTCGAGATTGAAGAAGATTTTTGACAGACCTTGCTATCTCCTTCCTCTTTGCTGTGGGCAAAGAGAGGCAATGTGACTGTAGGTCCCAGTGAACTCCCAGCCACTGGAACCTTTGAGCAGGAGAAAGCCGAGACTTTTTCAGGTTGATTTTGAACCCTAGGATTTCTAGGAATTGAATCACTTTTCTGGAGGCTTGCATGCATTCTTCTTTGGATGCTGCCCACACCAGCCAATCGTCCAGGTAGGCCATCACCTGGACACCCATGAGGCGTAGTTGTCGAATGACTGCGTTCGCAAGCTTTGTGAATATTGTTGGAGCAATGTTCAGACCGAAGGGCATGGCTCTCAAAACGTATTTTCTTTTCTGGAGCTTGAACCCTTGGTAGGGGGAAACTTGACGGTTGATTGGCACATGCCAGTAAGCGTCCGTCAAGTCTATGGAGACTGTGTATGCCAGTTTGGGCAGAAGGGTCCTTATGTGCTGAAGCGTCAGCATTCTGAACTTGTAGTTCACAATGAACTTATTGAGTGCTGATAAGTCCAGAATGACTCTGAGCTTTTCCGAATCCTTCTTCGGAACACAGAATAGCCTTCCTTGGAATTTGATGGACTTTGCTTTCCTTATGACTCTCTTGTCCAGTAGTTCTTGAACGTATTCTTCCAGAACTGGGGTTGATGGTTGGAAGAATTGAGGAAAGCTTGGTGGGGTTGAGTTCCAACCCCAGCCCAGTCCTTTCTTGATCAGGCTGTGGGCCCTAGGATCGAAGGTCCACCGATCCTGAAAATGGAGAAGTCTCCCTCCTACCGGCAGCATCTCACTTAGAGTGCTGACTGGAGGATTTACCTCCTTGGCCACGACCACCTCTGTTGCCCCTGCCTCTGAAGGGGCGCCTGGAGGAACCCCGAAAGGAACCTTGAGACTTTGGCTTGAAAGAAGTAGCCTGCCTTTCGTAAACTAGGGTGAACACTGCCGACTGAGAAGCCAGAGTTTGGGGGCACCAGTTGAAAGGTGGTGGTAGGTTGTGTCACCTTCTGGGGCACCATGGCCATGGGAAGCTGTTGCTGCTTTGGCCGAGAGGGCAAGCGAGGTCGTTTGGACGTGTTCTTCGGATGGGGACCCTCGTCAGCTGAAGATTTCCGTTTGGAAGATAAGCCCCATTTGGAAAGGAGATTTCTATTCTCCGAGGCGGCTTTGTCTACAACCTCTTTGACCACTTCACTCGGGAAGAGGTCTTTTCCCCAGATGTTAGAAGCTATCAGCTTCCTAGGTTCATGTTTAACAGAAGCGGAAGCAAACACGAACTCCCTACAGGCCCTTCTGGCCTTGATGAAGTTGTATAGGTCCTTCGTTACCGTAGCCAAGTGAGCCTTGGCGAAGACCATGTACATATCCGGGGTCTCAAGGATACTAGCCATCGTCTCTAGTCCTGTTTGGAGAGACATGGAAGCAGCCAGATGTTCCTTAGTCTCGTGTTCTCTCTTTAAGAGAAAATCCGTCAGCTTTGGGAGGTCTTCGTTGAACTGACGTCCAGCGATATCGGCCTCCAGCTTCCCGACTGTGAAGGTGACATGAACATCCTTCCAGTCCTTGTCGTCTGATGGGAAAGCAAGGGAGAAAGGCTTGCTTTCTTCTAATGTGGGGCAAGGCTTTCCTGCCTCCACAGCCTTCATAGCTGCCTTGAACCCTTTATCCATAAAGGGAAAAACGCGGTTGGGGTCAGCAACAAACGATGGATGATTTTTGCTAAGAGCCGGCCCCTTAGAACTAGTGAAAGCCCTCTCTTTCAAAGTTTTGGAAATTAAGGCTTGTGCCTTAGCAAGCTCAAGGACAATTGTCTCCTTGGGCTCCGTCTCTTCTTTAGACGCCGGTTCATTCCTAAGGCGGACGTAGCAGTCCGGATAGGCCCCTCTCCAAGGGTTAACGTCAGAGAAAACGGGAAGGTCCTTCACGTTCAGCTTCTTCGGGATCAAACGTGAAGACACGAACTGCTCGATCTCCGTCCGAAAAGAGGCTTCCTTCTTGGACGACCTCTTCTGTAGGTCCTGCACCATGGAGATCAAGGATTGAAGAGTGCTCGTGATCGAATCGAGCTGAGGTGGTTGAGAGGAAGTTGATGGTGCCGGATCGGCCGCTACAGCTGAAGAAACCGAAGCTACTTCGGCGTTCTCAACATTCTCTTAAGGGGGGGCAACTGCCTCCTGATCCAACTCTTCCACGAGAAGATTCTTCTCCGTCTCCTCGGAGACGACAGACATGTTGTCGTCCAAGTGGATACCCTCCAATGTATCCGCAACGTCAGGTTCCTTGGTCTGCTGAACCTGAAGTTGAACCAAGGGGATCTCAGGTTTTGTCTGGGAAATAATAGCATCATTATGTGCTCTGGGGAAGAGACAGTCCCTCATCCTAGCATTAGGAAGGTATGGGCCCGAAGCATTCTTTTGAAAACCCCTGACCCATTTCCGCAGCATATCCCTAGCTGCATCCCTAGACTCTAGAGTCTTTTGGTCATCAAAAGCCTCCTTTACCAAGTTTTCACAAATGGTACATACCTGTGGGTCCCAATACTTGAGAACCTCTTTGGTGACAGAACAGCGAGCGTGAGCCCTGCACACTCCATGTCCGTAGAAGCTCTTGCTACGGACTCTACAAAAGTTGTTCCCGCACTCGGGATGCTCCTCCTGTAAAGAAAGAAAAACAAATGAGTTTTCTGTGAAATCTTCAGATTTTGACTTAAATTAGGTATTATATTTAGCTTGGATAGAGTAAGCTATAGGTAGGAAAGACACCTATATGTGTCTCCTGTCCAGCCATTTGCTATGACCTCCTCCCATATTGAATTAGGCAATTCCTAAGAATTGATTACTGGAAGAAATTATCCAAGATATATAAATTGTCCTCTTGACATGTCTTCCATTATGCACAATATGGTGGATAAATCTAATGGAGTTAAACCATTAATAAAAGAGAATAATTTCTCCTAAATGATGGTCTCACAAATGGCTGCCCAAGAACCACATGTAGGTTGGAAAAAAAGGGTTTTCCAGGGCACAGAAGTAGCTGGCGGCAGTATGCCGTCAGTATTGCCGGCCTTTCTCCGGCACTGCCGGCCTGGTTGACACTGCTGGCCCCACCGACACCGCAGGACCGCCGGCACTGCCGGCCCGGTCGGCACTCGCCGGGCTAGCCGGCACCTGCCAGGCAGGCTGGCACCTGCCAGGCAGGCCGGCACCTGCCAGGCAGGCCGGCACCTGCCGGGCCTGCCAGCACATGCCGGCCTGACTGGGCTCAAATACTATTATGAAATATAGTGGATGGAAGGCACAGGCCGGCTGCCGGCAAGCAGCACAGTTGCCGGCAGCCGGTCATAGGATACTTGATGTCAGCACATCGATCAGCGATGTCCAAGGCAAGAGGAGGCAGCGAACTGCCGGCCTAACCAACCATATAGCTGCCGTCAAAACTAACTGCCGGCGGCTAGCCCATAAGGAAAGTCAGAGAGAAAGGTAAGGATAGAGGACGGCAAAGGATCAGCTATGCCGGCCAGCATCCCGAAAGAGTGTGCCAGTGGAAGAGGGAATTAAATTCGGGCTTCTACTCAACCATATCCCATCATAAGGCATATGGAAGGCAGTCCAAGTGAGGACTCGAAGGCACACTCAAAGATATGAGGTTACCTGCCGGCAGCCGACAGGGAAACTCAGGCCAGTTCTACAAACACCCATAGGGCATATGTAGGACCACGGCCATGAGGGTGAAGGTTCATCCAACACAAAAGAGATAGCGGGGATGGGGGTAAAAGTCCATAAGTAAGGTAATACCCTAAGGAATTACCTAACCTGAATGATTCTGATCTCAAAAGTAACCTCAAGTAGGGGAAATCATTTCCCCAGGTTGGGTTAGGT
Organism: Palaemon carinicauda; assembly: GCF_036898095.1. Classification (NCBI taxonomy): domain Eukaryota; kingdom Metazoa; phylum Arthropoda; class Malacostraca; order Decapoda; family Palaemonidae; genus Palaemon; species Palaemon carinicauda. The sequence goes on along the minus strand of NC_090725.1, from coordinate 157,539,142 downwards.
AAAAGAGCACGCCCATAGGACACAATCTTAGAGAACAGAATTTCGTACTAAGGATTTTAACCAAGGAAGAAACCTATCTTCCAGTTAGAAAACCTTAGTACAGGACTGTCTGCTAGGCCAGGAAAGGGGAATTGTAAGACAATAACCTTAAAGTGGCCTAGGGAGGACTAGCCTCCTGAACAGCAACCAGACTAACTGGGAAGTCATTTCCCAAGGTAGCAGATGCCTAACACAGACTTACTCTGATGTCCCGTCCTCAACTCCAAACCCGAGGATTGGCAAAGAATCAGCTATGCCAGTCCGAGGAAAGGAGAGAGAAACAAAACGCCCCAGCAAATTTTGCCCGAACATAGGTCACAGCAAAGTTAACTGAGGATAGCCTAGGCTAGTCAGAGGGAAAGGGAATTACTCTTAAATCTCATAGAGATAGTATTGACTTACAAGGTATAGGAGATATCAATCTCCCCTTAAAAGACAATACAAGAGCAATAAGGGACATATATTAACCCTTTTACCCCCAAAGGACGTACTGGTACGTTTCACAAAAGCCATCCCTTTACCCCCATGGACGTACCGGTACGTCCTTGCAAAAAAATGCTATAAAAATTATTTTTTTCATATTTTTGATAATTTTTTGAGAAAATTCAGACATTTTCCAAGAGAATGAGACCAACCTGACCTCTCTATGACAAAAATTAAGGCTGTTAGAGCAATTTAAAAGAAATATACAGCAAAATGTGCTGGGAAAAAAGTAACCCCTTGGGGGTTAAGGGTTGGAAATTTCCAAAAAGCCTGGGGGTAAAAGGGTTAAGTATACTAAAGCCCTTAGGCTATTAAGCCAAAGACCGTAGAGAAACGTTCATCGAAACTCTAGTATACTAATATAGAAGAGGAAAATTTACACAGTAATATCTTAATTGCATAAAATATTGCCTGAGCTTCAATAAAACTTTACCAGGAAGGTTATATCATGCATGAAGTGTGTAGGTGCCTAGGCTAGGAAGCCTGGCACTCGTGAGGCTCGATCATAATAGCCAAATCCACAACAACAATGACATAATATAAAAATCCCTAGCTAAGAAAACTAAATAGCTAAAGTTATTAAAGCGATTAATGCCGGGAATATCGTTCTTGCTAACTAAATGAACAAAAGAACGATCACGTCCATGACGCCATTCGGCTGGCAACAGCTCTTGTTACGTTAATCACGATCTCAATCGAAAAACAAAACTGGCAAGAGCTTACATTTACACAATTCAAAGATATTACTTGACTTTCCAGATGCTGATGAAGCGGGGGAATCCATCACAACGATAAAAAAGCTTTCAAAATAGCGAGATAACTCGGGAAAAACACCGGTCACCGAAGCTACAAACAAAAGAATGGCTTAGGTGGCGCCTCGCGGTGACGATTGGGCGAACTATTGCAGTACATTAGGAGAATCGAGTGTTTACCTTTTTAACGACACTCCTATTTTCTTGCCACTTTTCAATCTCGAAGTGAAAATTCCTATTTGGGGTGTAAATAGCTGTGAGATGTGTCAAGATACGTCCTTACGCGATATCCCTTTGTGAATTGTTAAGGGATACTCGCTCCAGGAGTTAGAATTCTGGATACCTTCAGTAAATTCTATGGGATATATCACTGTAGTTACATATAACCTAGGAAGCTACTTATGAAGGAACTTCCATCAGCACGACATGGCCTAAGCCCAAAAAAGACTATATACTGTGAGGTTCTGACCGAAACCCAAAGCCTGCTATCTGCCGGCCAAGGGAAGAGACAGAAAACACTAGCCCAATCAAGCCGGAGTGTCTACTCGATGGCAAGACGAGGCTAGAGTTGTAGCCTAAGGCTGCACTCAGAGGGAAGAGGGGATTAAACTTAAATCTCCACTGGAGACAAGTATCAGTTTATATAATAATTCTAGGAGATATCTATCTCCACCTGAATTGATAAAATGATACACGAGGGTAAACCGGGAACATGTATGAAAGTATACTAAACCCACTAGGCTAATAGCCTAGCGGCGGGTGAGATTCGACTACCTTAATCGGCGAAACTCTCTCGTATACGATCGCAGAGGAAAAGGAATATATATGCAATCAAAATATCTTACAATATAAATTGTCTAAATAGCTTCATTTCTAATTGTTATTACACTAGGAATGTCTATTATATCATACATGAAAGTAAACTAAAACGCATAGGCTAGGACGCCTAGCACGAGCAAGGTTCGGTTATCTGAATAGCCGAAACTATCAAGAATACAATCGGCATAATATAAATAACTTCCTAGCAATGAAGACTGAAGAGCTTCGTAATATTCATGCTATTAATACCGGGAAAGTCGTTCAGGCTAACTAAATAACTCGTGCATTATGAACCACAGCGCCCATGGCGCCTCCAGTTAAGGCAAAGCCCCCTCACTTAATTTAACCTAATTTCACTGTGAGGCAGGAGCTAAAATTTATACAATGTAAACATCAAATACTCAACTTTCCAGAGGTAGATGAGGCTGGAGATTGCATGATATCCGCAAAAAAAAACAAAGCGTAACGAGAGAGATAGCAGGGAAAATCACCGAGCGATGCCGCTACACTTATAGGAATAAACATGACGGCGACGTACAGCGCCATCTGGATACTCAAAGTGGTAAGGGAGGAAGGGTAACCTTGATATCGGCTCCCCTTCTATTTTTGCCACTTTCCCCCTCGAAGCGAAAACGCTATTCGGGGTGAAGATTGCTATGTGTCGTATCAAGATATACATCCTTGATATTATGCGATATCCTTAAGAAAAATTTTAAGGATATTTGTGCCAGGAGTTAGAATTCTGGAGACCTAAAGTTAAATTCTTTGGGAATATCACTGTAGTTCAAATATCCCTTGGAAGCTACTTATAGGAACCTTCCATCAAGACGACATGGCCTGAGCCCAAAAATAAATTTATTATTAAGTGTAACATAATTAGCATTGATACATTTTTATATCCGCCATCTCCTCCCCCTTCTGCCTCCATCCACTACCAGCTCAAGTCACGTCACTCAAAAGGTAAATATTTCATTTTTGCTCTACAGTAGAGTATATAATTATTATTTATAATTTTATTTAATTATATACTGTACAGTACATGTATATTATATATAAGTACTGTAGTACAGTAATTACTATACTATATTGTTACTAATTTTTAATTTGTATATCAAATGTTTATGTTTTTACCTGGGGTTTTGCACGCATTAGCTATTCTATTGCCCGCCATACGACATTTTCATCATACGATACCCACTCCGGAACGGATTAATGTCGTATGGCGGGGGTCTATTGTACACTAAATAGTCTGGCCTATTCTTTACATATTCTCCTCTGTCTTCATACACCTGATAACACTGAGATTATCAAACAATTCTTCTTTCAAGAGGTTAACCACTGTACTGTTATTTTTCAGTGGCTACTTTCCTCTTGGTAAGGGTATAAGAGATTCTTTAACTATGGTAAGCAGCTCTTCTAGGAGAACGACACTCCAAAATCATCCCATTGTTCTATAGTCTTGGGTAGCGCCTTAGCCTCTGTACCATGGTCTTCCACTGTCTTGCGTTAGAGTTCTCTTGCTTGAGGGTACACTTGGGCACATTATTCCATCTTATTTCCCTTCCTCTCACTTTATTGAAGTTTTTATAGTTTATATATGAAAAATTTATTTTAGTGTTGTTACTGTTATTAAAATATTTAATTTTAATTGTTGATTACTTCTGTTATTTCCTTGTTTCTTTTCCTCACTGAGCTATTTTCCCTGTTGGAGCCCCTGGGCTTATAGCATATCGCTTTTCCAACTAAGGTTGTAGCTTGGCAAGTAATAATAATAATACCGAAATAGGTAATTTTGGTAATCCTGTGTTGAACAAAAATAACAAATTGCTTGGTTTCTATAGTTTTAAGTAATTACTATACTTTGAAATAATAACTATTACTGGATTATTTCTTATGATTCTTATAAATATCATAGATAGGATATTTGAGAATAATATGTTAGCTTTATTTTGCTTGTAGCGCTTTCAATGTAGGAAAAAAATACTGTATGTTTTAGAAAACGGATTTTGAGCGAAGCGAAAAATCTATTTTTGGGTGAGATGGCCATGTTGTCCTGATGGAAGGTTCCTATAAGTAGCTTCCAAGGGATATATGAACTACAGTGATATTCCCAGAGAATTTACCTTTAGGTCTCCAGAATTCTAACTCCTGGCGCGAATATCCTTAAAATTCTCTTAAAGATATCACATAAATCAGGGGACGTATATCTTGATATAACACAAAGCAATCTTCACCCCGAATAGCGTTTTTGCCTCGAGGGGGAAGAGTGGCAAATTAGAAGGGGAGCCGTTATCAAGGTTACACTTCCTCCCATACTACTATTGAGTATCTAGATGACGCTGTATCCAAGATGGCGCTTACTCCTAGTAGCATTAAGCATGGTGCTAGAGATATAGTAGTTTCGGGAGGGATCCTGCCAAGGCCGTTTCTATAGAAAAGGAGGGCGGGTCCATCAGGACGACATGGCCATCTCACCCATAAATAGATTTTTCGCTTCGCTCAAAATCCATTTTTTTGGGCTCAAGCCTGATGGAAGTTTACCAGAGAATTACTAGAAATTACTCTATCTGGGGATTTTCATAGGTGCCTTAACCTTGGGACAATTTTTCTATGGTCATCTGGACCATTGAGACAAATGACGTTACCGTTATCCGTCATTACCACTAATCATAGACAATGTTAGTGCTTCCTGCCCCCTGCAGGGAAGAGTTATACTAGACAGTAGAAAAGGGGCCTCAAGGTTAGAATATATTGTATGAACAAACATAAGTATCCACTAGATATACAAACGGTCTCACGGTTTGTATATATTGTCGTAACAATATAAGTGTCAACTATATCCATTGTTTGTAAGCATACAATGATATGAGATTTACTTAAATAAATAAGTAAGAGAACTCTGGCATATTTAATGTGCTAATTGCAGGGTGAAATAAGATGCAATTACACTCGAATAGACATTTATTTTGAATAAATGACCAAATGGAATAACGAGAGCAATGAGTGTAACGTGTTAAGAGAATTATACGTACAATGTATACAGAAAATATTTTTTTTCCCTGAAAGGGAGGAAATGAGTACCACTCTAAATTTGAAAATTTTTGATAAATTTTCCTAATATAATTTCTATAATTGTTGTATACTATCAACACTGTGAACTATGTACACACGGCACAAGTGTTATCTTTATAATTCCAAACCTGAGATTTTGAACAGTCTTAGTGTCACCATGGTGACACTCACTTAAAATGTATTGCACTGGAAGTGTCAACACCTTTTCACCCTAATTGATAGTCCCAATCAATTAACTGTTCATCGCAGCACTAGATGACAGGTTTTAATACACTACCAGCTGCCACCACACAATGCTTCAGTTCATGGACTTGCTTAGCGTAGTGTTTATAGAACACTGTGGATGATTTCCATCCACTATATGAGCGAAGACACTTAAAATCCATATACGGAAAAAAGTTCAGTGATGAAGCAATTTTCCTCAGATCATGACCTGCGGGTGTACTGTCAGGATCCGCTCTGCGAATGAAGTAGGTGAGCTTCGCCCTCAGTTGTTTTAGGGATAGATTTGATCCTGAGGTTTCTCCTTTGAAGACCTGTCCTCCCTTGAAGTCTGAAGTTCTACGAAGATACACCTTTAGACACACTACTGGACATAGAGAGAGAGATCTTCCTTCAGAGGGCAGAGAGAGAGATCTTCCTTCAGAGGGCAGATTCTCCAGGGACCCAATCTTTTAGTGGGTAGCTCGTTCTTGGCGAGAAAAGCTGGATCAGGAAAGAGATTCCGTTCTCCCACTTCTGTGAACTGAATGTGGCCCTCATTTCTTGATAGGGCTACTATCTCACTAACTCTAGCCTGTGAGGCTATAGCGAACAGGAAAATAACCTTCTGGGTTAGATCCTTGAGAGATCAGTCTTCATTGTTCACAGATGAAGCATAATGTAGGACCTTGTCCAAAGACCATGAAATGGGCTTCGAAGGAGCTGCAGGCCTAAGTCTAGCACATGCCTTCGGGATCTTGTTAAAGATTTCGTTCGTCAGGTCCACCTGAAAAGCGTATAGAAGAGGTCTAGTCAGGGCTGACTTGCACATAGTTATCGTGTTGGCTGCCAGACCTTGTTCATGAAGGTGGATAAAGAAGGACAGACAAAAGTCAATTGAAATTTCTTTGGGTCCTTTTGCTTTAAGAAAAGCAACCAACTTTTTCCAAGACGATTCATAGTGTCTTCTAGTTGACTTAAACTTGTATTCTACTAAGAAGTCTATACTGCCTTTTGAGATCCAAAATTTTTTTCTTAACTGCTAAGGCAAGAAAATCATGATATGAAGGTTTTGGGTTCTCTGTGATGAAGTGAAGACAGTCGACTTCTGAGCCCGTTGAGATAGTGCTGGGTTCGGTACAAGGGCCAGCCTCAGCCTCAGTTCCCTCACTAGAGGGAACCAGCTGCTCTAGGGCCACTTGGGGTCCATTAGAGCTGACATTCCCTAGAAGAATCTCTGCTTGTTGAGGACCTTCAGCAGGAGATTGGATAGAAGGAACAGGAAATTCCGGGTCTATCCGTTCCAGACTAGGGACATGGCGTCCGTAGTCTCCTCTAGAGGATCCTTGTATGGGGCTACATATCGAGGTAGTTTCAAGATGTCGCTCGTCACGAAGAGGTCAATCTGCAGTTCCAGGACTTGTTCCAAGATGGAGGAGAATGAGTCTGCGTCTGGGGACCATTCTGACTCTATCGGCTTGAGCCTGAATACAGCATCCGCTGTCACATTGCGGAACCTTTGTATGTGAACTGCTGGTAGGTGCCATCTCTCTAGACAAAGGATGGCTAATATCACATGGTTAATATGGGACGATCTCGAGCCTTGTCGGTTAAGATATCTCACTATCACTTCGCTGTCCAAGATCAGCCTGATGTGGACTGATCTGTGAAGGGAGAGTTTTCCCAACATCAAAAGAACTGCCATGGCTTCCAAAATGTCGATGAGAAAGGCCTTGAACAGAGATGACCAAGTCCCTTGGACTTTCCTTTGATGGGAGTGAACTCCCCATTCTTCCGTCGAGACATCCACATGGATTGACATCGACGGCAGAGGTGGTTGCAAGGGCACAGTCCTCATTAGGCTCTTGGCCTTCGACCATGGGTTGAGAAGTGATCACAGTAAGACTGGTATCGGTCGTTTTAGATCTCTTCGAGCGTTTGATGCGTATCTTCTCCAGACTCCTGGCGCATCTTTCGGCTGTGCTCGTAGCACTGGGTCTGTTATTGCAGCGAACTGGAGAGAGCCTAGTACTCCTTCATGTTGGCGTCTTGAAATCCTGTCGGATTACATGTACAGTAGTCTCTTGACAGACCCTGCGATCTCCCTCCTCTTCCCTGAGAGAATGGGGAGACAATGTGACCTCAAGTTCCAATGGCTTACCAGCCATTGAAACCATTGAGCTGGAGAGTCGAGACTTCTTGAAGTCGATCATGCATCCAGGATGTTCCAGGAACTGGATCACTTCTTTGGATACTTGCACACAAGCCGTTTCGGATGCTGCCCGCACCAGCCAGTCGTCCAGGTACGCTGCTACCTGAATACCTTCTAGGCGTAGTTGTTGCGCGACTGCGTCTGCAAGTTTCCTGAAGATACTTGGGACTATGTTTAGTCTGAAGGGTATGGCTCCTGGCACATACCCTGTACTCTATTTTCTGTAACTTGAATCCTAGGTAGGAGGAGAGGGGGCGACTGACTAGAAGGTGCCAATAGGCATCTGTCAGGTCTATCGAGACTGAACGCCCCTTTTTGCAACAGGGTCCTTATGTGTTGAAGGATTCACATCCAGAACTTGCAGATTTTTATGAACTTGTTGAGTGGCGACAAGTCCAGAATGACTCTGAGTTTTCTTGAGTAACAGTGGGATATTGTTGAGCAGGCCGAGGTGGAAGTCTAAACTTCTTCGTCTTCCTTATGGGTTGGGGACCCGCATCTGGGGAAGACTTCCTTTTTGAAGAGATGCCCCACTTCTGGAGAAAGTTCCTATTCTCCATGATGGCTTTCTCGACTACCTCTTTGACTACTTCGTTCGGAAAAAGGTCTTTACCCCAGATGTTAGAAGATATCAGCTTCCTGGATTCATGTTTCACTGTTGCAGCAGCGAACACGAACTCTCTACAGGCTCTCCTAGCTTTCATGAAAGCATACAGGTCCTTTACTAGGGTGGCCATATGTATTTTGGCCAGGACTGTGAGCATGTCTGGGGTACTTTGTTGGCCTGTACACATCCCTATGCAGTTTTGTAGGGAGGTCACAAGTCTCTCCTTTGTCTCTTGTTCCTTGCACAAGAAAAACTCAGAAAGTTTAGGGAGATTCTCGCTAAACTGTTGTCCAGCGATGTCCGCTTCCAGTTTCCCTACTGAGAAGGTTAGTTGGACTTCCTTCCATTCCTTCTCCTGCATGGGCAAGGCTAGTGACAGAGGTCTCCTCAAGTGCAGGGTATGGTTTGTCTGCCTCCACTGCCTTGGCAACAGATTTAAATGCCTTCCACGTAAAGGGGAATGCTATTGAAGCAGGAGCAAGAAAGGTTGGGTGTTTCTTGCTCAAGGTGGACACTTTCGACACTGAATAACCCGCCTTTTTCAGGCTACTTGACAAGAGAGCCTGTGCCTTATCGTGGTCGAAAACCATGACTTCCTCCGGTTCTGTCTCCTCTTTTGACATTGGTTCATGCTTCAGTCGAATGAAGCAATCAGGGAAAGCGTTAATGCTTTGCCAAAACTGGATGTCATCTAAGGGGACAGCTCCCATCTTCTCTGAGATGTAGAGTTTGTCGTTCAAACTCGGAATAAGCTCTGCATATCTCCAGGGATTGGTTTTGGAACAGGTCGGGAGGTCTTGGTCTGTGGGTCGCTTAAGTGACCCTCGGGAGGCGATAAGTGGAGCTTCACTGAGCTCTCTCTTAAATTTCGCTTCCTTTGTTTCGTCTCGTTTGCGAATGTTCTCCAATAAATCCATAAGATGGGCCAGCGCCTGGCTTGTGTTGTCCAATGGAGGGGTAGAAAGTGAAGACGTCGAGGGTAACGGCTCCGGGGCCGGCACAGACGTAAGGAATTCCGACACGACATCGTCATCTTCTCCCAGAGGTGCCTCCCTGCCATGTCTCGATGGCAATCTAGACGTAAGGAGGTGCGAGTCGTGCTTGGGGCACAATCATTTCACTACCCACTTTCGAGAACAGTAAGCTACGCATCCTATCATTAGGTAGAAATGGTCCCGGAGAGTTCTACTGGAACCCTCTTACCCATTTGTGTAGCTTTTTACGTGCCGCATCCCTAGACTCCATTGACTTGGGGTCATCAAAACCTTCAGTCACTAAGGTCCGGCAGATATTGCAAACTTGGGGGTCCCAATATTGCAGGGGTTCAGTAATAATGTGCAGGGAGCATGAGACCTGCATGCAGTATGACAGTAGAAGTACTTACTCCTAAGATTGCAGAAGACCGCATCGCATGTCATCTGGGGTTCCTCCTGTAAAGAAAGGAAAACAATATGAGTATACGATTGTTTATCTCACATGATAAACATATATGCAATTATTCATGTTTTAATCATTATAGCTTAGGATAGCAAGCTAGAAAGAAATAGGAAAAGACACATACTTGCGTATCCCTCCCAGCCAATTGCTGTAACCTCCCCCCAATATTAAAGATAAAGAGTTTCCTTTATCAGGGCAACTCGAAAGAGAAGGGTTCTAACCCCTAGGGATAGAAGAAGTGTACATTGCCACTGACTCTTCTAATTATTTAATATTGTGGGGTAAATATCAACTGATTTCCAATCAGAGTATTGAAGGAATTCTATTCTTTCAATATAGGTTCGGTCTCAGCAAAAGCCTGTACAAGGGTACACAAGATATGTTAGAAATTAACTACTGTATCATTATAAACTGTAGTTCAGCCGGTGTGTTGCCGGCATAGCTAGCACCTGGCGGCATGGTCCAGCCGGCATGTTGCTGACTGGACTAGAAATTAGAATTGACACATACTTGTGTATCCCTCCCAGCCAATTGCTGTCACCTTCCCTTCCAATATTAAAACTATAGAGCTTCCTGATCAGGAAAGCTCTAAGCTCTAGCTGATAGAGAGAGAGAAAGCACGGAGTGAAGGACTCCCTCATTACAATGTATGATTACATTCAATAAGGATGTAAGTATAAAAAATTACTGCCTTTCTCCAGAAGGAAGGTTCAAATGGAAGGGGAGAATGCATCATGCAGGCTTCCATCCAGCCACCAAGACCGTAGCACCGTCCTAGGCGTCAGAAAACTATCTACTCTTCAACCTAGGGTCTGCCAATAGAGTTAAGGGGGAGGCGGCAGGCCTGCCGCCCCCTCTCAACATGGGAGAAACATAGTTTCAGTGCCGGAGCCATCCTAGGCAGCAGAAGAATGTCTATTCTTCAGCCTATGGTCTGCGAGCACAGGACTAATCTTCTAGACCGTAGGGGAGAAGGTGGCGGCATCACACAACCACTTCAAGTGCGGTCTAGGGAGGTCTAGCCTCCTATGCCGGCGGCTGAGGCGGACAGGGGAGTGACTACTCACCCTGCCGGGCGGCCACCAGCAAAAGACTGAATACTCTGAGGTTCTGTCAAAAATCCAAAGTCGACTATCTGCCGGCCAAGGAAAGAGACAGAAAACACTAGCCTAGTCAAGCCGGAGTATCTACTCAAAGGCAAGACCAAGATAGGGTTGTAGCCTATGGCTACACTCAGAGGGAAGGAGGGATTACCCTTAATTCTCCACAGGAGACAAGTATCGAGTTATATAATTCTAGGAGATGTACTATCTCCCACTGAATTAATAAAACGATACACGAGGGTAAACGGGGATAATGTCTGAAAGTATACTACATCGCCTAGGCTAGCAAGCCTAGGCAAGGCGAGATCTTTGTTACCTAAATCGCCGAAACTCTAACATAAACGATCGACAAAAGGAAAAGGAAATTATGCATAAAATAAATATCTTTACTAGTATATTTGTGCCTAAATAGCTTTCATAATTTATTAATGCTATTACAACCGGGAATCGTTGAGCTAACTAAATAACGGATTTTGAGCGAAGCGAAAAATCATATTTATCTATATTTAGACATGATTAGAATTGAATATGCATAAATATAGGCATAATTAATTTATTTCTATTTGAACACTATGTTGTATGGATATTTATCCATATTTAGACATAGTTAGAATTGAATATGCATAAATATAGGCATAATTAATTTAATTATATTTGAACACGATGTTGTATGGATATTCATCCATATTTATACATAGTTAGAATTAAATATAGGCATAGTTATGTTCATACAGTGAACCCTCGCTACTTCGCGGTTCGACAATCGCGGATTCACCACTTCGCAGGTTTTTTCCATAACCCATATATATATACATATCGCGGATTTTCCGGAAAATTCGAAAATACCGCGAAATCTGAAGACAACCAAATACGATATTTTGTTAACTGTAATTCCCTTAATACTGTAATTAGTAATATCTGCTCTTACTGATTGTTCATTGCATTACATATGATATATAATTCAGCACAGAAAGAAATAAAACACAAAAAGAGAATGTGATCATACGATAATACAGTACTGTATACAGTACGTAGTAAAATTAAATCGAACATGAAACGCAAATCAGATGCAGTCATACCATACTGTATTAGAATGGTGTAAGGCTGCTGTTGACTACTACTGTACGTACAGTACTACAAATGTAATGGATGTGCTTCTTTTCCATGAATCTTTTGTATGTATACGTACGTAGTACAGTACTGCATCCAATAATATTCTTTGTTGCAAAAATCACATTTCGAATAAGCGTACGAGAGAGAGAGAGAGAGAGAGACACACACACACACATCCTACAAAAGAATAAAACACTGTAGCATACGTAAAGCTATTAAATATTGTTATTATTATTGTTGTTGTTGTTGTTAATAAAATTATGATTGTTATTATTATTATCATTATTATTATTATTATTATTACAGTACTGTACTGTATTATTATCATTATTTATTATTATTATTATTAATCTACGTACGTTCGGTATGCGCGGGGCATCTTCTATGAGTTGGTAACCTACGCATCATATACTGTAAGACGGGTTGTGATTGGTTCAAGCGCTGATAGATGACGAATCAGAACTCAAGTTTTGTTATCTAGCCTGTGATTGGTGTTTTGCCATCATCTCCAACCCGCAGCATCTAGGTTCTCGCGGGCCCGGATCGTCCACTCTCTGTTCCCGCGTATCGCTGAGTAGACGTTCTTAAGTTTGTGAATCTGTGCTGTGTGCGACTTTTTTAAGTTGAACTTTTTGTCAAATCCTACTGTAATGGCTCCCAAGCGTTCTGCTTCTCTTAAGGCTGGTAGTGAGCCTAAACGCCACCGAAGGATGATGACGATAGCTGAGAAGGTTACGCTTCTCGATATGTTAAAAGATGGTAGAAGTTACGCGGCCGCTGGGTGCCATTTTGGCATCAACGAATCTACTGTTCGCTATATCAAGAAGGACGAGGCGAACATTAGAAAGACGGCTGCAATCACCTTTAGCAGATCAGCGAAGCGAGTCGTTACAACGCGTAATAAAACGATCGTACGCATGGAAGGTGCTTTAGCTGTGTGGATTGCCGACTGCCGGAAGAAGAACATAGCCTTGGATACGAACACCATCCAAACAAAGGCTTTGAGCTTATATGAGAATTTTGCTGCAAAGGAACCTAAAGACGACGACGGCAACCATGCTGAAGATGATGATGATGCAGATGATCCTCAACCAGGGACATCCACTGATTCCCAGCCTCAGAAACGTTTTTCCGCCAGCAAAGGATGGTTCGCGAAGTTTCAGAAACGCTTCGCCCTGAAAAGCGTTTCCCTGCATGGGGAGGCTGCTTCCGCTGACACTGCCGCTGCTGAAACTTACGTGAACCAGACGTTCAAGAATATTATCGCCGAAGGTGGATACAAGCCGGAACAAGTCTTTAATATGGATGAGACCGGCTTGTTTTGGAAGAGAATGCCGTCGCGAACTTTCCTGTTCAAAGAGGAAGCCAAAGCCTCTGGCTTTAAAGCATTCAAGGATCGCGTTACCCTCGTGATGTGTGGCAATGCTGCTGGATTTTTGCTAAAGCCGGGGCTTATTTATAAGTCGAAAAATCCTCGCGCTTTGAAAAATAAAAATAAGAATCTCCTTCCCGTGTACTGGATGCATAATCAAAAAGCATGGATTACGAAGATGCTGACCTCCAACTGGTTCCATCAGTGTTTTATCCCGCAAGTCAGCAAATATCTCGTAGAGAAGGGCTTGCCATTCAAGATCCTTCTCCTTATGGATAACGCTGGTGGACACGCAACTGACCTGTCGCATGAGGGCATTCAGGTTGAGTTCCTGCCACCCAACACCACGTCATTAATTCAACCGATGGACCAGGGGGTTATCAGGGCGTTCAAGGCCCTCTACACGAAGAACACCTTGGCGGACCTCGTTGCGTGTGTGGATGCTGCCCAAGATGATGAGGATGAAGATTTTAACTTGAAGGCGTACTGGCGGCAGTACACCATAGCCACGTGCCTGCAGAATATTCAGAAGGCACTTCAAGAGATGAAACCTGCAACCGTGAATGCGAGCTGGAAGAAGTTGTGGCCCGAGATTGTTAACGACGACAAGGGATTTACTCCGTCGGAAATCCAACACTCTGCAATACGCAAATCTGTGCAGTTGGCTGCCATAATTGGAGGTGACGGGTTTGGCGACATGACGACTGAAGACGTCGACGAGTTGTTGGACTGCCATTCCCAGCCCCTAACTGACGCAGACCTCGAAGACTTGACGAAATCGGCAAGCGAAGAAGAGAGTGAAACCCAGGAAGAGACCCAAGAAAATGTCGAAGAAACGGGCTTAACATTAGAACAGCTTGCCAAGGCCTGCAACCATGCGAAGGAGTTGAAAGAAATGTTGCAAGAGTGGGACGAGGATATGGTTCGCTCGATGCAATTCTGCAACAAGATCGATGAAGACATGACTCCCTACAAAATGCTCTTGGATCGAAAAAAGAAGCAGCGGCAACAACTTCCGATCAGAATGTTCTTCCAGCCTCGCAAAAAAGAGCCAGTTCCTCCTGCTAGTACGCCTTCGGAAGAAATTGAAGAAGTTTCCCAGGAAGAAGTTGAAGAGGTGTCCCAGGAAAAGACACCTCCGTCTGAAGAGACGTAAAATACTACCTGGCTGCACAGTAGAACACATCATCAGCTTCATCATCATCATTTCTACTGTGCAGCAAATTCATCGCCATCATCATTCAAGTTTTTCTTCAACTTCTTTCGTGGTGAGTACAGTAACAATCTTTATTTTTTACTTTAATATTCTTACATTCTAAAACTGTATTTGTGCCTGTTTTATAGTTTAGTACTGTACGTACTGTATGCATTAAGTTAAAGGGAAGGTTTTAAAAGTCTACATGTTGTAACCTATCATATTTTTTTTGTTTAAAATTTACATTTACGTACGTAAAACAATCTCTCTCTCTCTCTCTCTCTCTCTCTCTCTCTCTCTCTCTCGTAAATTGATTTTTTATGTTTAAAATTTACATTTACTGTACGTACGTAAAACAATCTCTCTCTCTCTCTCTCTCTCTCTCTCTCTCTCTCTCTCTCGTAAATTGTTTTCCTGTTTTGCTACGTACAATACTGTATGTGCTGTACAGTACTGTATGATTTTATATACAGTAGATACGGTAAATTATATTTGTAAGGTAACATATTTTGTAAATGCTTTTACTGTAAATACTGTACTGTATCATTATTTATCACTATCATCATGCGCGTTAAATGCCTTGTTTGTTCTGAGCGTGGTTGTTTACTGAGCGTACAGTACTTTATGACGCCGTCGTTTCAGGCGGCGTCATAAAGAAAAACATTTCATTTGGAAGTCCTAAGAAAAATACGTAAACTAAAACATTGGTAATAAAAAAATCAACATACAGTACTGTATAATCAATATAATCAATGCAAAAACTAGCCTATACATATATGTGTACACTAAATGAGTTTGTTTCTTCATTATGATCAGAGATGAACGTAAACAAAACATTGGTTGCCATTTTTTATCGTGCTTTTTAGGTGTTTAGGAAACGCATGATATAAAATCGCCTTTAATATTTGTGCCTGTTTTAGTTTAGGGTGCTGTAGTACATGCATTAAGTGTTCTGTACATTAAAGGGTGGTTTGTTAACAGTACTACGTACAAGGGAAGGTTTTAAAAGTCCGAATATACATGTTAAATAAATAGGTAAATATGATGTCACTACTTCGCGGAATTTCACCTATCGCGGCCGCGTCTGGAACCTATCTACCGCGATAAACGAGGGTTCACTGTATATTTTTATTAGGACTTTCAAGAATAGCTAATGAATATTACCAACGCAAATTCAAAGTGTCATTAAAGTAAGTACAGTTTACTTTGTATTCATGTTAAATCCTTTCCTTTACAGCTAAAACAAAAGATTGGCCACCCGTGGTCTGAGTGATCTCTGTTTGTACCGGAGAACCAGTGACAAAGGTCCGTCATCGTGAAAACGTGATCCTCAGCGGTACGATAACATTCCCCAATACTGAATGTCTGTGTTATCTCCAGTGAAGCCGGAGATTCGATGAAAAAAGGGGCCGTAATAATGAAACTGTATCACATTGTTAACTCCGGTTCTGGACGTCTGCTTGATCTCTGTTTGTACCGGAGATCCGGTAGCAAAGGCCCGTCATCGTGATATCGTGACCGTCACCGGTACGATAACATTAACCTCAATAAATGTTTGTGTTATCTCCAGCGAAGCCGGAGATTCGATGAAAAAAGGGGCTGTAAAGGTGTAATTGTGATCAAACATGACAAAGGTTCGTGTGCAAAAGGCCTCAGCCGGAGTCTGAGTGCCGGATTTCACAGTTGCACTCCAAATATCTGACTAGTTCTCACCCAATGAGTATCCATTATAGCGGAGCATAACTCAAGGCGGAGCTGAGCATAACTCAAGGCGGAGCTAAGCATAACTCAAGGCGGAGCTAAGGGTGTCGGTATAAAACGACCCCAATTAATGGCTCATACACTAACGTACCTATTAATAGTGTTAGCTATATTAACAGTAACCACATCACACAAAAATATAAGGAAATTAATAAAAATTATTGCTTTTTCCTTAGTAATTGTAATAACCAAGAACGAAGAATAACGACAACGTAACAAATAAACAAGGATATAGTCTAAATCGAGCCTTCCTGAGGCGAGTACAAACTAACAGACTAAATCGCTAAACTTTAAATCGCTATTCGCCCCATACCATTGTTGGCACTATAATATTCAATTGTTTGTATATTTGTAATTTACCTAATGTCTGTTAATGACATAAGGATAAATAACTTAAAGCAATCTGCCGACCTCCGAGGGTCGGGGAAGCAGTGACATGCCCTTAAAATAAATATAAACACCAGCCTTAGCTAAAGGCAAGGCAAATATAAGTGTTAAGTGTATGGGCGACTTCCGGTGAAGCCGGAGAGTAATGAGATGTCCTGAATAATGCCTGCCGCCTTAGCCAAAGGCAAGGCAAATAAGTGTGAAGTGTATGGGCGACCTCCGGTGAAGCCGGAGAGCAATGAGATGTCCTGAATAATGCCGCCTTAGCCAAAGGCAAGGCAAATAAGTGTGAAGTGTATGGGCGACCTCCGGTGACGCCGGAGGATAATGAGATGCCCTGAATAATTCAATTGTGGCTAATAATTCAATTGTGAAAGATATAAAAGCCAAGCCGCAGCTAAAGGCTAAGGCTTAGATCATAGCAAAGCGTAATAACGATCTCCGGTGAGGCCGGAGGGAGAAGAAAGTTCCTGAATAATTATTGTGAATAAAAACACAATTGTAATAACAATGGCTATTGTGGATATGGCCGTGGCCTGAGACCGCAGTAAGGGCCACCGGAGGGTCGTATCTAAACAATATGAAGCCCGTCCCATTCAGTAAACAATATATAAATATAACAATAGAACGAAAGTCATTGAGAATCCCTCATGCCGGAGTAGAACTCAAGGCGGAGTGGAAAACGTTCATAACTACTCCCGAGCCGTAACGGGGAGAGGACGAAACACGGACCTAAAATAACGCTAACAATTGAAAAGTAACCAAAAATAAATAACTCGTAAGTTATCATACACCCAGAGGGGGAGAGGTGAGGGAGGGAGAACCCGTTGAACGCACAAAACGGAAAACGGGAAATCCGCTCACCCACCGGAGCTAAGAAAGAAAACGAGAGAAAGGGGTAACTCGTGCCTGCGAACAGAAAACGGGGACCCCAAGCTCTCGCTCTCTTGGACACAATATCAGGACTAAAAAACACACAACACTATTATAAACGTATAAAATAAAAATGTACATCAAGATAAGACTACGAACGATGAATAGCATCTGCTAAAACTTAAAATAAATAGCACAGCCGAGTGACAAACACCCCGGAGGGGCGGGTACTAAACAATAACCAAGCTAGACCGGCTATCTCGTTCGTAGCAAAAAGTACCATGAGCATAAAAACACAAAAATAATAACGGTTCTAAAGGCATAAGGCCAGGACTTAACCAAGAACCTAAGTGACAGAGTACTAAACGGGCAGACAAAGATGAATTCCCAAACAAGTGAACAAACAATGGCCGCCATGAAGGGCCAGACGGGAATAATAAAATAAACTATACTGGATATAAAACAAAAGCCCGGTACTATAAAAAGCTGTCAAAACAAACTATGGTACAGTACTTAACATTGAAATGTGTGAAGATGGAGCTTCGGACATGACGAAATAAATCCACGAATGTTGAAAAAGTCCGAGAGCACCACAAAAAAATTCCACACTAATTAGTCCAAAAAGAAGGATGTTGTTCAGATGGCGCTCACGTCGTGGCGTGGGTGGTGTGGCGCTGGTGGTTGGCTAGGGCCTTTGTATCGGCTAATCCCTTTGACGAAGGAATTAACTAAATGGAAGACAACCTGTGAATAGTGGATTTCACGCGCCTTTGCTTTATTCACGACACCCAAAAGGTGCTCGCGCGAGGGTTGTAACCTCAGCATTCCATGCTTTTATCTTTCTCTGGTATAATTGGAAGGTTTTATCAGAAAAGGTATATAAGAAGGACTCTTTTCACCGGCCGCCACAGGTCTCTCCCCAGAAATAGATTTTTCCTTCGTCAAAATCCCTTTTTTGGGTGAGATAGCCATGTCGTCCTGATGGAAGGTTCCTATAAGTAGCTTCCAAGGGATATTTGACGACAGTAATATTCCTAGAGAATTTACCTTTAGGTCTCCAGAATTCTAACTCCTGGTGCGAATATCCTTAAAATTTCTCTTAAGGCTATCGCATAAATCAGGGGACGTATATCTTGATACGACACATAGCAATCTTCATCCCGAATAGCGTTTTCGCCTCGAGGGGGAAAGTGGCAAATTTTGAAGGGGAGCCGGTATCAAGGTTACCCTTCCCTCATTACTACTTGAGTATCAGGATTGCGCTGTTTGTTGCCGCCATGTTTTATTCCTTATAGCGTTGAACAAGGTGCTACAGATATAGTAGTTTCGGGAGGGATCCTGACAAAGGCCTTTTCTATGAAAAGGAGGGCGGGTCCATGAGGACGACATGGCTATCTCAGTTTTTTGGGCTCAGGCCATGTCGTCCTGATGGATGGTTACCAGAGCATTATCTAGAAAGTACTGTATCTGTGGATTTTCCCGAATGTGCCTTAACCTCAGGACGATTATGCCTTGGCCATCCTGACCATAGAGACATATGACGTTACCGTTATACGTCATTACTTCCAATCATAAACCATGTTAGTGCTTCCTGCCCCCAGCAGGGAAGAGTCATACTAGACTTAGGAAAGAGTCTCGAGGTTTGCATATACCATATGAACAAACAGCATCAAAAGCATGCAGGTCTCGCTGCATGCATAGCCAGGTAAAGTTTGTACTTGTACCAAAACAAATGAATTACAGTACAGGTAATTATATTTTGTTCATATCTACATATGCAGATTATTAACCCTGGATAGGTACGATGGGTCGTTTGCGACCCCGAGCGTCAAAAAAAAACAGGTTTTTCTCACGTGACTCACCCCCGTGACTGAATTTGTGGGTGATCGACCTGCAGGAGGTGTCTCCCCTACACGCTCTAGTAGTGTCCAGATGTGCATTGCTGTAGCTGTACTCCTTCCCCGATTTCTGAGACGCGTCGGGGTCGAGCGCGACCGAGTTTACCCTTCTAAGGTAGTTTGCATAATTATCAAAGTTATTACGTATTATGAAGTTGTCGTAGAATGGTGCAACTTGTATAGGTTATCAGTTGTGGAAAGTCTTGGTGGATTGTTTGGCTACCATGTGCATGATTTTTTTTTTAGTTAAAATGTCGTTCATCACCACGAGGACCATTTTACCGCGAGTGCCCCTTTTTCATTTTTTTTCATTTTTTTGCCAAGTCATTTTTCCGTAAGATATTGCCAAATAGGGTCGTAAAACTTTTGCTTGTTTAGTGTTGGAAAGTGTGTCTAGATGATCTGGCTACCCATGCATGACTTTGTTTTTGTCAGATACGACGTAGTTATTGGTATATTGGGTATTTAACTGCGGTTACCAATTTCTGTTTTTTTTCAATTTGTAAAAATTACTACGTAGTAAGGAATTGCCGTATATTATTCATTTTTTTTTCATGTTTATGTGTTAGAAAGTGTGCCTTGATGGTTGGGCTAACACGTGCATGTCTTTTTTTTTATCTGAGATGCCGTATATTAGAATGTCGGGCATTTTACCGCGAGTGTCCCTTTTTCATTTTTTTTCATTTTTTTGCCAAGTCATTTTTCCGTAAGATATTGCGAAATAGTATCGTAAAACTTTTGCTTTTTTAGTGTTGGAAAGTGTGTCTAGATGATCTGGCTACCCATGCGTGATTTTGTTTTTGTCAGATACGACGTAGTTATTGGTATATTGGGTATTTAATTGCGGTTGCCAATTTCTGTTTTTTTTTCAATATTTGTAAAAATTTACTACGTAGTAAGGAATTGCCGTATATTATTGATTTTTTTTTCATGTTTATGTGTTAGAAAGTGTGCCTTGATGGTTGGGCTAACACGTGCATGTCTTTTTTTTTATCTGAGATGCCGTATATTAGAATGTTGGGCATTTTTCCGCGAGTGCCCCTTTTTATTTGTTTTGCATTTTTTTGCTTAGTCATGTTACCGTAAGGAATTGGCAAGTAGTGTCGCAAAACTTATATTTTTATAGTGTTGGAAAGTGTTTCTAGATGATCTGGCTACCCATGCCTATCTTCTTTTTTTAGCCAGATATGGCGTATATATAGGTATGTGTTCGATTTTCCTGTGATTGCCATGTTTTCGTTTTTTCCCATTTCTTTCAAAATTACTACGTACTAAGGAACTATCACAGAGTAATTATTCATTTAGATGTTTATTTGTCGGAAAATGTGCCTTGATGGTTTGCCTAGCACGTGGCTGAATTTTTTTTTTCTGAAATGCCGTATATTAGAATGTTAGCCATTTTTCCGCGAGTGCCCCTTTTTATTTGTTTTGCATTTTTTTGCTTAGTCATGTTACCGTAAGGAATTGGCAAGTAGTGTCGCAAAACTTATATTTTTATAGTGTTGGAAAGTGTTTCTAGATGATCTGGCTACCCATGCCTATTTTTTTTTTAGCCAGATATGGCGTATATATAAGTATGTGTTCGATTTTCCTGTGATTGCCATTTTTTTGTTTTTTCCCATTTCTTTCAAAATTACTACGTACTAAGGAACTATCACAGAGTAATATTTCATTTATATGTTTATTTGTCGGAAAATGTGCCTTGATGGTTTGCCTAGCACGTGGCTGAAATTTTTTTTTTCTGAAATGCCGTATATTAGAATGGCCATTTTTCCACGAGTGCCCCTTTTTATTTGTTTTGCATTTTTTTGCTTAGTCATGTTACCGTAAGGAATTGGCAAGTAGTGTCGCAAAACTTATAATTTTATAGTGTTGGAAAGTGTTTCTAGATGATCTGGCTACCCATGCCTATCTTCTTTTTTTAGCCAGATATGGCGTATATATAGGTATGTGTTCGATTTTCCTGTGATTGCCATGTTTTCGTTTTTTCCCATTTCTTTCAAAATTACTACGTACTAAGGAACTATCACAGAGTAATTATTCATTTAGATGTTTATTTGTCGGAAAATGTGCCTTGATGGTTTGCCTAGCACGTGGCTGAATTTTTTTTTTCTGAAATGCCGTATATTAGAATGTTAGCCATTTTTCCGCGAGTGCCCCTTTTTATTTGTTTTGCATTTTTTTGCTTAGTCATGTTACCGTAAGGAATTGGCAAGTAGTGTCGCAAAACTTATATTTTTATAGTGTTGGAAAGTGTTTCTAGATGATCTGGCTACCCATGCCTATCTTTTTTTTAGCCAGATATGGCGTATATATAGGTATGTGTTCGATTTTCCGGTGATTGCCATTTTTTCGTTTTTTCCCAATTCTTTCAAAATTACTACGTACTAAGGAACTATCACAGAGTAATGATTCCTCTAGATGTTTATTTGTCGGAAAATTTTGTTTACTTTTTTTTTGATTGAATATCATCAAATTTTTTTAGCTAAAATATTATATTGTTTTACATTTTTTTTTTTTTTCGATTTTATTTCCCTTCAAAAAAATTTTTTTGGGTCAGAATTTTAATTTTATAGTCGTAAAATAATCGACAATTATCCAGCAACCCACCATACAATTTTTATGCATATCCAATAATAATTAGATTAGTAAATAACACCTTGAAATTGACATACCCTTCCTACATTTAATAGCAGATTAGGGAGTCTGAGTCAGTGTGGTTGGCGGCCATTTTGTGGACATATCCGAAGCGTAAGCTGCCCTATCTATATATATTCTTGTTCCCTATAGAATTTGTGATATTTTGGTATATTTTTACCTGCATAAATATCATATTATATATTAAATATATGTATTTTTTTACGAAATTTCTAAGTACTCAAAAAATTACCTTTAGATATGGCCCCTGATATAAATGTAATTTACAAAATAATGAAGATTTTTTTACATATTTCTATTTTAGGATAACATATGTTTATTCCCTAAAAAAATTAGCCACTTCCTATTTCATTTGGGTACCCAAAAAAATTCATGAAATTTGGACAAATTTTTTTGGCCAAAAAAAGTTACCCTTTTTTTCTCATTTCAGATCTTCACCTCCATGGGTCTGACTTCATCCAAAATACATCAAGATGTGTCCTAAACATTCAAGAATCAATTCCTAAAAGGATTTGTGTATATATGTATAAACTTTTTTTTTATGAATTTTTATGTCAGGTCTTTTTTTTTCTACTTAATTTTTTAAAATATTTATAATAAATAGTTTTTCTGCAGATGAGTAGTATTTATCTTTACAGTTGTTTTAAGCATTCATTGAAGTTTTTTTTGGCAAAAGAAAAAAGGAGGTTACTGCAAAAACTGATTTTTCAAGAATTTTTTTTGGCGTCGGGGTCGTTCGCGTCCGAGTATACCCTTAAAGGGGTGTCCGAGGAGCGTACCTATCCAGGGTTAAGGTAGAAAAGTACTCCAGCACATCTTTATTGAGATGAATTTTGGGGCGAAATAAGACGCAAAAACATATCAAGTATTTATTGGTAATAAATAACCAGCAAATCAACATACATAACATAATGTTAACATAATGTTAGTGAGTGCAATAAGAAACATACATAGCAAGCAGTGCCAGAAATGTTTATTTCACCTGAAAGGGAAAAATATTGTTAGAGCCACAATTTCGATTGTCTTTTCATACTGTGTAAGAACACACGGCACAAGTGTTATCTCTATGTTTCTTTCACCTTGAATAGCTATAACAGTCCATAGTGCCACCTTGGTGACACTTATCTTAAGGTATTGCACTGTGAGGTGTCAACACCTTCACCCGAAATTTGACAGTCCCAATCAATTCACTGTTCCTCGCAGCACTAAACGACAGGTTTTAGGACACTATCTGCCGCCACCACAAATCTTTTCAACTCTTGTACTTGCTTCGCGTAATGTTTAAAGAACACCCAGGATGACTTCCATCCAGTGTACGAGCGAAGCCGCTCAAAGTCCATGCATTGGAAGAAGTTTAATGACAAAGCAATTTATCTTGGATCATGACCTGTGGGTGTACTGTCAGGATCCGCTCTGCGAATGAAATAGGTGATCTTCGCCCTTAGTTGTATTAAGGATAGATTTGACCCCGAGGTTTCTCCTTTAAAGAGCTGTCCTCCCCTGAAGTCTGAAGTTCTACAAAGATAGATCTTTAGACACTCTACTGGACACAGTGAGAGATCTTCCTTCAGAGGGCAGATTCTCCAGGGACCCCACCGTTTGGTAGGTAGTTCGTTCTTGGCGAAAAAACGTTGGGTCAGGAAGGAGATTCAGTTCTCCCACTTCTGTGAACTGATTATGGCCCTCATCTCTGGAAAGGGCCACTATTTCACTAACTCTGGCCCCCGAGGCTAGAGCAAACAAGAATATAACTTTCTGGGTTAAGTCTTTCAGAGAGCAATCCTCATTGTTCACTGTTGAAGCAAAGTGTAGGACCTTATCCAAGGACCATGAAATGGACTTCAGAGGGGCTGAAGACTTAAACCTAGCGCAGGCCTTAGGGATCTTGTTAAAGACTTCGTTTGACAAGTCTACTTGGAAGGCGTATAGCAGAGGTCTAGTCTAGGCTGATTTACACGTCGTTATCGTGTTGGCTGCTAAACCTTGTTTATGAAGGTGAATAAAGATGGATAAACAGAAGTCTGTTGAAATTTCTTTTGGTCCTTTTGCTTTGACGAAAGCAACCCACTTCCTCCAAGATGACTCATATTGTCCTCTAGTAGACTTAGACTTATATTCTTCTAAGAAGTCTATACTGTCCCTCGAGATCCCAAACATTTTCTTTACTGCTAAGGAGAAAAAATCATGAGATGAAGGTTTTGGGTTTTCTGTGATGAAGCGAAGACAGTCAACTTCTGTACATGTTGAGTCAGTACTGGGTCTGGCAGAGGGACCAGCCTCAGCTTCAGTTCCAATACCAGAGGGAACCAATTGCTCTTCGGCCACTTGGGAGCCACTAGAGCTGCCGTTCCCTGAAAGGATCTCAGCTTGTTGAGGACCTTCATTAAGAGGTTGGTTGGAGGGAACAGGTAAATCCTGCTCCATTTGTTCCAGTAGAGGGACATGGCGTCCACCGCTTCCACTAGAGGGTCCTCGTATGGGGCCACGTAACGATGTAGTATCTTGTTGTCGCTCGTCGCGAAGAGGTCGATCTGCAGTTCTGGGACTTGACGTAAGATGAAGGAGAATGATGCTGCGTCTAGGGACCATTCTGACTCTATCTGCGTGAGCCTGGATAGAGAGTCCGCCGTCACATTGCGGCACCCTTGAAGGTGAACTGCTTATAAATGCCATCTCTTCTTTTCCGCTAAGCGAAAGATGGGCAACATCACTTCGTTGATTTGGGGTGATCTCGATCCTTGACGATTCAAACATCTCACTATCACCTCGCTGTCTAAGATCAGTCTTTATGGACTGAATGTCGAAGAGACAGTTTCATCAGCGTGAAAAAGACTGCCATGCCTTCCAAAATGTTGATGTGGAAGGTCTTGAATAGGGAAGACCAAGTCCCTTGGGCTTTCTGTTAGTGAGAGTGACCTCCCCAACCTTCCTTTGATGCGTCCGTATGGATGATGACTGAAGGTAGAGGTGGTTGCAAGGGCACAGACCTTTTCAGGTTCTTGGCCTTCGACCATGGCTTGAGAAGTGATTGTAGTCGAGTCGGTATCGGTCTTCTTAGATCTCTTCGAGCGTTTGATGCGTATCTTCTCCAGACTCCTGAAGCATCTTTCAGTTGTGCTCTTAGCACCAAGTCTGTCACTGATGCAAACTGAAGAAAACCCAGTATGCTCTCCTGTTGGCGTCTTGATATCCTGTCGGATTTCAGTAGTCTCTTGACGGATCCCGCTATTTCCCTCCTCTTCCCTGGGGGAATGGAGAGACGGTGTGACTTTAAGTTCCAATGAATTTCCAGCCATTGAAACTCCTGAGCTGGAGATGAACGATACTTCTTGACGTTGATCTTGAATCCAAGATGTTCCAGAAATTGGATCACTTTCTTGGATACTTGCATGCACTCCGTCTCGGATGCTACCCACACCTGCCAGTTGTCCAGGTAGGATACCACCTGGACACCTTCTAGGCATAGTTGTTGAACGACTGCATCTGCAAGCTTTGTAAAAATCCTTGGAGCTATGTTTAGTCCAAAGGGCATGGCTCTAAAGTCATATTTCTTCTTCTGTAGCCTGAATCCTAGGTAGGAGGAGAGTGGGCGATTGATTGGAATATGCCAATAGGCATCTGCCATGTCTATCGAGACTGTGTACGCCCTTTTTGGCAGCAGGGTCCTTATGTGTTGAAGGGTTAACATCCTGAACTTATTGTTTTCTATGAACTTATTGAGTGGCGACAAGTGCAGAATGACTCTGAGTTTGTCGGAGTCCTTCTTGGGAACACAAAACAGCCTTCATTGGAACTCGATGGACTGCCCTCCTTATTACCCTTTTGCTCAAAAGTTCTCGGGTGTATTCTCCCTGGACGGGGGTGGAATGTTGGAAGAATTGAGGAAATGATGGTGGAGCTGTCCTCCACCTCCATCCTAGTCCATTCTTGATTGGGCTGTGAGCCGAAGGATCGAAGGTCCAGCAATCCTGAAATTGTTGGAGTCTTCCTCCTACCGGAAGCATCTCATTGCTTCGACTGACCGGAGAACTTGTCTTCATGACCGCGTTCTCCCTTTCCCCCTCTTCCTCTTGGAGGGTATCTACAGGAGTCCCTTTTCGATCCTCTACCTTTAGGACGAAAGGTAGTGGCCTGCCTCTCATACGCAGGTTGAAATGCTGGTGACTGGGCAACCAGCTGCTGAGGCACCAGCTGATGAGTTGGCTGGGGTTGTGCCACCATCTGGGGCTCTGTGGTCATGGGGACCGCGGGAAGTTGTTGCTGCTGCTATTGTCTGACAGGGCGAGAGGGCCACCTAGGTCTCTTCGTCTTCTTTGGTTGGGCACCCTCATTCGGGGAAGACTTCCTCTTCGCAGACATGCCCCACTTCTAGAGAAGATTCCTATTCTCTGTGGTGGCCTTATCGACTACTTCCTTGATCACTTCGCTCGGGAAGAGGTCTTTTCCCCAGATATTAGAGGTTATAAACTTCCTGGGTTCGTGCTTCACCGCAGCCAAGCGAACACGAATTCCCTAGATGCCCGTCTGACTTTCACAAAGCCATATAGGTCCTTGACCAGTGTAGCCAAATGTGATTTGGCAATGACCATGTACATATCTGGGGTTCTCTTGTCATTTGCCATTGCCTCCAAGGTAATCTGGAGGGACAGAGATGTGACAAGTCTCTCCTTTGTCTCTTGCTCCCTTCGCAAGAGAAACTCAAGACAACTTAGGGAGGTTTTCACTGAACTGATGTCCAGCAATATCCGCCTTCAGCTTCCCGACTGAGAAGGTAAAGTGGATTTCCTTCCAGTCCTTCCCGTCCATAGGGCAAGGCTTGCCTGCGTCCACTGCCTTCATAACTGCCTTAAACCCTTTTTTCCGTAAAGGGAAAGGCAAGTTTAGCAGGTGGAAGAAAAGAATGATGTGTCTTGCTAAGGGCTGGCACTTTCGAATTAGTGAAGCCCCTTTCTTTCAGGCTACTTGCCACCAGAGCCTGAGCTTTTTCATAGTCAAACACTATGACCTCTTTTGGT
The DNA here is from genome assembly GCF_036898095.1 of Palaemon carinicauda. Lineage (NCBI taxonomy): Eukaryota > Metazoa > Arthropoda > Malacostraca > Decapoda > Palaemonidae > Palaemon > Palaemon carinicauda. The sequence continues at coordinate 157,512,145 of NC_090725.1, read as the reverse complement.
TCTGTCTCCTCCTTGGAAACAGGTTCCACCTTCAGGCGGACGAAGCAGTCTGGGTAAGACTTAAAGCTGGGCCAAAAGTCAACATCCTCTATGAGAACAGCCCCCAGCTTTTCTGAAATGAAGATCTTCCCATTAGTAAATGGCATGTACTCTGCATGCTTCCAAGGGTTCACCTCGGAGAAAGAAGGAAGATTTTTGACGTTGAGTCTCCTCTGAGACCCACGGGACGTTGTGAGATGGTCCATCCTTCTCCTCAATTCAGCGTCCCTTTCTTCGTTCTGCTTACGAGGACTTTCCATCATAGTCATGAGACTAGCAAAAGATTTTCCCATGTCATCCGATGGAGGAGCAGAGGACGTAAAGGGTACAGGTTCTGGGGCCGGAACAGACGAAACGGACTCCAATTCGACGTCGTCCTCTTCAGTCTCGGGAGCCAGGGTAGACTCTTCTAGACCTCCCACTAGAAGGTCTTTTTCGGTGTCCTCGGACACCTCCGACATCCTCTCGTCTGGGTGGATGTCCTTCATCGCGTCGGAGACATCCGTATCTACGGATATCTGGACGCAAGGGATCTCAGGATGAGGCTGAGGTATAACAGCGTCCACAGACGCCATAGGGAATAGACAGGCACGCATCCGTTCATTCGGAAGGTAAGGCCCCGGGGCATTCTTCTGAAAGCCATGAACCCATCTACGCAGCTTACTCCGTGCTGCGTCCCTTGACTCCGCTGTCTTGGGGTCATCAAAAGCCTCAGTAACCAAGGCCTTGCATACATTGCAGTCCCGGGGTCCCAGTACTTAAGAGATCCCTTGGAGATGAAGCAAAGAGAGTGCACTCTGCAGTCTACATGGCCACAGAAGTCCTTGCTTCTTGCAAAAGACTCTCTGGCACTTGGGATGGTCCTCCTGTAAAGAGAGAAAAACTAAATGAGTATGCGGTAGTTCATCTCACCTGATAAACTATATAAATATTATTATCAATATTTCTGCATATTTATTGCATATAGCTTAGGATAGAAAAGCTAGAAAAGAATTAGGAAAGACACATACTTGTGTTTCTCGTCCAGCCAATTGCTGCGACCTCCCCCAAAATTAAAACCTAGAGTTTTCCTATTCAGGAAACCCAATGGAAAAAATTCTAACCTGTAAGGATAGACAAGTGTAACTTAACACTGGTTTTCCCAAAGGTTTTAATAATGAGGGTAAATAGTAACTGATCATCTGTCAGTATGTGGAAAGAAATCTTTTGGTTTCCATATATAATTGGTCTCAACTATAGACTGTGCATGGATACACAGGGGTATGTTGGAAAATAACTACTGTATAATATATACTATAGTTTTCTGTCTGCAGTATGGTCTATACTGCAAATATACTGCCTACTGTATAAGCATATACTGTAGTTAGGCTAGCACCTGGTAGCACAGTCCAACCGGGGCCTTAACGACTGGGGTAATGTCGGCGCACCAGTCCCTCCAGCGTCTTGCCGGCTGGGGTAGTGGCCGGCAGCGTCAACCTGGCCGGCGTCTGCCGGCAAGGTTAGTCCCGCCGGCTAGTGTTGGCGCAACGGTCCAGCCGGCTAGTGTCGGCGCACCGGTCCAGTCGGCATCTTGCCGGCTGGGGTAGTGGCTGGCACCTGCCGGCTAGGTTAGTACCAGACGGCACTAGCCGATAGAGAGAGAGAAAGCAATGAGTGAAGGGTACCATATTAAATGTATATTAACAGTAATAAGGGTGTAAGTACTCAGTCTTACTGCCTTCCTCCTGAATGAGGGTTCAAATGGAAGGGGAGAATGTATCATTCAGGCTTCCACCCAAACACAAACCATTGCCTGTCTCTGCCGGCTACTGGTAAAAGGATGGCAGTCAAAGAGAGGACTAAAGAACAATCTACAGTATAGGGGTCTCCCACTGGCACAGCTTTCCCGGAGCCTTGCGTCCATAAGGGAATGCTGAGCGACTAAGCCAGTGCATCTAGGAGCCCCGACCGGCCCCACAACCTGCCGGCAAGCGGAGAGATTGTAGGATGACGGCCAAAGGATTGCGATGGCTAGGCCATCACTAAAGGACAGAGGGGGGAGGGAAAAAGGTCCTATATGAGGTGTGGAAGGGGCCGGCAGGGTTGCCGGTCCTACCACACCCCTCAGAAACTCTGTTTCAGTATCGGTGCCATCCTAGGCAGCAGGAGGATATCTATTCTCCAGCCTAGGGTCTGCCAATACAGTTAAGGGGGCGACGGCAAACTTGCCGCCTCCTCTCAACAAGGGGGAATCAGAGTCCCAGTGCCGGCGCCATCCTAGGCAGCAGATGAATGTCTATTCTTGAGCCTAGGGTCTGTGAGCACAGGACTAGTCTACTAGACTGCAGGGAGAAGGTGGCGGCATCATACAACCACTTCAAGTGCGGCCTCGGGAGGTCTAGCCTCCTATACCGGCAGCCTAGTCCGGCAGGGGAATGATTATTCATCCTGCCTGCCGGCCACCGGCACAAGACCGTATACGCTGAGTTTCTGACCGAAACCCAAAGCCTGGCATCTGCCGGCCAAGAGAAAAGACAGAACACCCTAGCCTAGTCATGTCTGAGGATGTACTCAAGACAAGACCGAATAGGGTTGTAGCCTAGGCTACGCTCAGAGGGAAGGAGGGATTACCCTTAAATCTCCATAGGAGACGAGTATCGGTTTATGTAATAATTCTAGGAGATATCTATCTCCGCCTGAATTGATAAAACGACACACGAGGGTAACCGGGGAACATGTATGAAAGTATACTAAAGCCACTAGGCTAGTAACCTAGCGGCGTGTGAGAATCGACTACCCTAATCGCCGAAACTCTCTCGTATACGATCTCAGAAGAGGAATATATATATATGCAATCAATGTATCTTACACGTATAAATTGCCCAAATAGCTTCATTTAATTGTTATTACACTAGGAAAGTCTATTATATCATGCATGAAAGTAAACTGAAACGCATAGGCTAGGAAGCTTAGTGCAAGCAAGGTTCGGTTACCTAAATCGCGGAAACTATAAAAAATACAATCAGCATAATATAATTAATTCCTAGCAATGAAGACTGAATAGCTCCAAGATATTCATGCTATTAAAACCAGGAAAGTCGTTCAGGCTAACTAAATAACTCGTGCGTAATGAACGACAGCATCCATGACGTCTCCGGTTAGGGCAAAGCTATTTTACTAAAATTAGCCTAATTTCACTGTGAGGCAAGAGCTAAAATTTATACAATGTAAAGATCGAATATTCAACTTTCCAGAGGCAGAAGAGGCTGGAGATTGCATGATAAATCCGAAAAGTAGAGCGTACACGAAAGAGACACAGGGAAAATCACCGAGCTGTAGCGCTACACTTATAGGAATAAAACATGGTGGCAACGTAAAGCACCATCTGAATACTCAAGTAGTAAAGGGGGAAGGGTAACCTTGATACCGGCTCCCCTTCAAAATTTTGCCACTTTCCTCCTCAAAGCAAAAACGCTATTCGGGGTGAAGATGGCTAAGAGTCGTATCAAGATATACGTCCCCTGATTTATGCAATATCCTTAAGAGAAATTTTAAGGATATTCGCGTCAGGAGTTAGAATTCTGGAGACCGAAAGATAAATTCTCTGGGAATGTCACTGTATTCAAATATACCCAAGGAGGCTACATATAGGAACCTTCCATCAGGACGACATGGGCTGAGCCCAAAAAACTCATGCGTAATGAACGATAGCGCCCATGGCGCCTCCGGTAACAGGCCTAGCTCCTAACACAATAAATTACTCTAATTTCCCTGTGGAATAGGAGCTAAAAACTATACATTGTAAAGAATCAATACTCAACTTTCCAGAGGCGAAAGAGGCTGGAGATTGCATAATAATCCTCACAAAATCAATCAAAAAGGTTATATCAACAGGGAACACCATCGTGCGAATTCGCTACAAAAATAGGAATAAGCGCCATCTTGGATACAGCGCCATCTAGATACTCAATAGTAGTATGGGAGGAATGGTAACCTTGATAACGGCTCCCCTTCTAATTTGCCACTCTTTCCCCTCGAGGGGAAAACGCTATTCGGGGTGAAGATTGCTATGTGTCGTATCAAGATATACGTCCCCTGATTTATGCGATATCCTTAAGAGAATTTTAAGGATACTCGCGCCAGGAGTTAGAATTCTGGAGACCTAAAGGTAAATTCTCTGGGAATATCACTGTAGTTTATATATCCCTTGGAAGCTACTTATAGGAACCTTCCATCAGGACGACATGGCTTGAGCCCGAAAATACGTGTTGTAGTTGTCAATTAGTGAATCTGAAACAAACTCCTCTAAAATTTGTTGAATCAGTTTTGATGCCAACTGTATATCTGAGCCTAAATTTAGTCCATGATTTATATATAAGTTACATAAATTTTGACTGATATATGTACTAAGATTTTTCCAGCATTTAGCCTTTTGCTATACTCAAGTTAGGCTTTGGTATGTTAAATTAGAATGTGATTTTATGTATCACACTGGCTAGGTAAAATTATATGTTTAGTTCCAAAACCTAACAATATAACAGCGGAACCTATTGATCAGAATAATGATAGTATTTCAATTATGTATGAAATTTCTATAGAATTTACAAAACTGGCAAAAAACATATTAGCTCATGAAAATTTGCCAAAAAACAAAAACAAATTACAAACTGCATAAAATAGGAAGCACTAGGGCAAGTCATTTTCTAAGCCATTGAAACCATCTAATGCCCTAAGTAAAAACTTCTTGTGTTATCTGAAAAACAATCATCCACAACTTGGAAAAACAACGGCATTTTCATAATCTAAGTGGGTAATGCAGAGGCTAAAGCAGCATCAGTAATAAGATAATCTCCAACATTGCTATTACTATTGCCTACTGTTTTTCCTCACAGAGTCAATTAGATCACTAGTTATAATCACTCTTATTCACTTCTATTCTAATTTTCTTCTCGTCCAAGTTTTAATCTATTCCCTTTTTCCATGATTCCTGGAAATTCATTCATCTCCCTACAACTAACTGACTGCATTTCCTTGCTTCTCATTCTACCTCCAAACCACATCAATCATTAAGGTCTACAGTCTGTTTGCAACATCAGGAAACCCAATTCCTAGCCTCCTCCTCAGTTTTAATATGAACGTACCAATCAATTATGGAGTCATACCTCTTGAAAATCTCTATTTTCTTTGGACTGTGTTTATGAATTTGAGGTACTATATATGACCTGGCAATGGGGCCTGGGAGGTCATTCAGTGCATAAAGAAAAGTTAATTGGCTTCAGAGTAAGATAAGAAGATAGTTAGTGGGAACAAAGATATGGTAGAAGGCTAAAAAATGAGTGCATCTAGGAGCCGAGAGAAAACTGCAAAGACCCTTAAATAATGTCTAAAAAGCATGGCTTATAGTGCACTGATGACACAACTTCCTTACAGGTCTGTCATCTTTGAAGGCCTACAGTCTCATCTATACAGAGAATTACATGAATAATTACAGGACTACTGTAATAAATGCACCAGACTTGTTCCTTCACATTCAACTCCATTCTGGAAACTGCTTTATAACACAGATAAATACTAAGGTTACATAAATAATCAGCATGTGAATAGTTAAAGGTTAGACTTGTCAAAAATACAGTGCCCTTAACCACAAATCAGCTCTGTTAAGGTAATAGGTTTGTGATAGGTAAAAAAAGATCTACATATTCCTATTTTCAAGAATGACCTACCTTCACTGAGGTGTATGTCGTGCGGAGCTTCAAGTTGTCAGTGGCGATGCAAAGGATGCCCGGATGAGCAAAGGAGACAGAGTATTCAGTGTGGTTGCTGAACACAATGTGCTCTTGAAAACAGTATCTCGAGTCTGGGAGAGAAGAACAATAATAATAAAGACAAAATAAATTACAATAATAACTATTCTAGTTACCATCACAAGAGATATGAAATATCTTAAATACTGTACAATGCAATTTGCTAAAGGGAAACTTGGTAATAGTTACAAATCCTAGAAGTATTAACTATAGTCTGGGGTGAGAGATCTAATTACCAGTGGAGATTTGACATAACCATTTTAGCCCTCGCAAACATATATGAGACTTATATACATGCGTAATCCTTAGACTAAAAAACGGATTTTGAGTGAATCGATAGTCGGTTACCCACCCGTCATCACAGTCTTCCTCTGATTCGACGTCTATGCATCCGAATCCCCCTCATCAGGTGGTCTACCTCACTGATTCCCCAGGTACACAGCCCAACCCCGTTTGGATGTCCTCGCCTGCATACAGCCCTAGCTCCGAACCCTCAGGCTCCTTTCGTGGGACACCAGAGAGGAAGCTACAGGAGTAGAAGACAGTTCCGCCATTGAGGCGGACCTAGGAAAAAGGGGGCTCCGGGAAGGAAAGGACCTAGATTCACTCCCTCACAACGAGGTGGTCCCGGTAGGGGGGAGACTTTACCACTTTCGAGACCATTGGACCTTCGGTCCGTGGGCTCATAGCATAATCTCTAAAGGTTTGAGGTGGAAATGGCCACAAGGTCCTCCTCCTCCACCAGTGACCTTCTCCCAGAAATCCACTCCCATCCTGAAAGAGTACACCACAGAGTTACTCAAGAAGAAAGCAATCAAACGGGATCGATCACTGAAGTTCCAAGGCCGCCTGTTCACAATTCCGAAGAAAGGCTTGTCGGCATTGAGAGTGGACCTGGACTTGTCAAGCTAAACTCTTACATTCTCTGCGACAAGTTCCGGATGTTGACTATCTCTCAGGTACGGACCTTACTTCCCCGTGGGGCCGTCACCACCTCTGTCGATCTTACCGACGACTATTACCTTGTGCCTATAGCTCGAAACTTCTCTTCTTATCTGGGTTTCCGCCTAGGCAGGAAAGCCTTTACGTTCAAGACATGCCCTTCGGCCTCAACATTGATCCCAGGATATTCACGAAACTGGGAGAGACAGTGTTAGAACGACTCAGGAACCAAGAGATACAGATGATCATTGCTTATCTGGATGGTTGGCTCATTTGGGCCCGGTCGGCCATAGAAGGCAACAGAGCTACGAAGGAAGTACTTCGATTTCTCGACAACCTGTGATTTCGGGTCAATCTCCAAAAGTCTCGCCTGCAACCATCAGGCCACTTAGAATGATTAGACATTCAGTGGGACCTTTCGAAGCACACGTTGTCTCTCCCTTCCAAAAAGGTAAGAGAAATAGTTTCCAAGATCAAGAATTTTCTCAAACACAAACAGGTGTCCAGAAGAGCCTTAGAAAGTATCCTCGGCCTTCTCCAATTCACTTCAGTAACAGATCTCCTATTAAAAGCCAAACTCAAAGACTTCAATCGAGTTTGGAGAAAAAGAGCTACAGTACCTTTAAGAGACAAGGTCTCGAAGATCCCCTCTGTCTTGAAAATGAGACTACGCCCATGGTCCGAACCGAAGAACCTCTCCAAATCGGTTCCTCTACAATTCCCACCTCCACAAGTGACATTCCATACAGCCGCGTCTCTAAGTGGATGGGGGGATTACTCCGAACATCAGATGTTTCAGGGCTCTTGGTCACCCGCCATGAAACAGTCCCATATCAATGTTCTCGAAGCCATGGCAGTGTTCTTGTCCCTGAAGAGAGACTCTCCTCCGAGGTCGACCCACATCAGAGTAGTGTCAGACAGCACAGACGTAGTACACTGCGTCAACAGGGAAGGATCCAAGTCACCCAACCTGAATCAGATCCTGGTCACTATCTTCGCCTGGGCAACAGAAAAGAACTGGTTCCTGTCAGCAACTCACCTAGCGGGAGTCCAGAATGTGAGAGCGGACTCACTATCCAGGACGAAACCACTGGAGTCAGAATGGTCTCTAGACATAATTTCATTCCGGTGGATACTCAGGCTGGTTCCGGGCCTCCAGGTAGATCTATTCGCAACTCAGATGAATCACAAACTTCCTTGTTATGTGACCCCAACCCTGGACCCTCAGCCTTATGCCATGGACACATTACCCCGGGATTGGAACCCTTAGAAGAAGATTTACCTTTTTCCCGCAGTGAATCTTCTAATGAAACTTTTACACAAACTACGCTCCTTCCGGGGGGCAGTGGCTTTAGTACCACCTCACTGGCCAAGAACAGTTGGTTTCCTCTCCTCCTCGAGTTGAAACTCCGTCCCATCCGGATCCCGTTCCTCAAACTGACCCAAGTAATCCAAACTCACTGTGTCAGATTACTCAAGGATAGCCAAAACTCTAACTTTGTGGACTACAGGAAGTTTGCAGCTCGTAGAGACGCGAACATTGAACCGGAAAACGGTCTCTTCATCGAATCGAACAAAAGGGACTCGACAATTCGCCAATATGATTCGGCCGTTAACAACTAGCAGATTCCCTAAGAGTTCAGACCATACTCGTATGTCCCCGAATTTAGCCATCTCTTTCTTGAGGTTCCTATTTGACAAAGGCCTAACAGTTAGCACTTTAACCACCATCAAGTCAGCTTTGAAGAAGATCTTCCTTGTTGGGTTCAACATTAACCTAGCTGATTCCTATTTCTCATCAATTCCAAAAACATGTGCTAGGCTTCGACCTTCGGTTCGGCCACAAAAGGACTCTTGGTCTCTGAACGGTGTCCTCAAACTTGCGATGGACACGGACAATGAATCCTGCTCTTATATCACTCTTCTTAGGAAGACTTTATTTCTAACAGCTTTGGCCTCAGGTGATGGAACATCAGAACTAGCAGCTCTCTCACGAAACCCGGAAAACATAGATTTCCTCCCTTCAGCCGAAGTACTCCTTTCTCCAGACAAAGCTTTCCTAGCTAAAAAATGAGGATCCGCAAAATAGGTGCTCCCCTCGGAAGATTATTCTTCTTCCCCAGGATCTTTTCTCTGTGTACAGTCACTACTCTCAAGGCCTTTTTAGCTAGAACTGCCACCCGCTCATCTGGCCCCTTGGTTATCAGGGAACAAGGAGGTACTATTTCCATTCACGGTATCAGGCAACAAATCCTCTACTTCATTAAACATACTAATCCGGAATCATTTCCCCAGGCTCATGATATACGGACAGTAGATACCTCCAACAATTACTTCCAGAACAGGGACTTTGATGATTTTAAAAAATATATGGGTTGGAAATCCCCTATGGTTGTCAAACGCCACTATCTAAAGATCTTACAGGCCCTTAAATACCCGACGATGGCAGCGGGGAGCCTTATCCCTCCCCATTAATCTCTTCTTCTTCCTTTCTTCCATCTCTTCTCTTCTCCCTCCTACCCGCCACTCACACCACGTCGCCACTCTCCTGGGTAGTTCGTTAGCCTATGGTATTTGCCATGTTTAATTCCTATGGTTTAACTGTTATTGTAATTACCATTCCTTTAATGTTTAGATATGCTTAGACATGTAAGGTTTGATGCCTTTTGCGATTCGACACTCAGTTGATTCCTTGTCGTCATAATTATTTAGCCTTACGTTCCCTATGTCATTGGCTAGTTGGTAATTGGTCGTTTACTTACATTATTATATTATTGTCGTACATGGTGATTGTATTCCCCTCATTATGTTATTACTTTATTGGGCTTGGAAGGCATTCTCTGGTACATTTTCACCGGCCGTCACAGGTCGACCCAGAAAAGGGATTTTGACCAAGGAAAAATCTATTTCTGGGATTTCTGGGAAGAGACCTATGACGCCCGGTGAAACCCTTCCCGGTTATTTTTGTACGGACCCACTCTTTCCTTGCCAAGCCATATGTTCTTGCAGAAGGATGACCTAGAAGGCATTCGTGTGGGTGACGTGGCGTGGTCCAACTGTGGTTTCTGGGGTCTTTGTTACGGCCCTTCCCTTTGATGGAGGAGTTATCTAAATGGAAGACAGCCTGTGAATAGTGGTTTTCACACGCCCCTGATGTATACACGACACTCACGAAGTGCTCGCGCGAGGGTAGTAACCTCTGCATTCCATGCTTTTAATTTTCTCTGGTATATTTGGAAGATTTATATCAGAAAAAGTAGAAAGAAGGACTTTTTCACCGGGCGTCACAGGTCTCTCCCCAGAAATAGATTTTTCCTTCGTCAAAATCCCTTTTTTCACTTTAATCAAAATCCATTTTATTTACATTTTCTTTAGAACTGTAAGATAAATCATATGAATGCAATTTCATATACTGTAATGTTTTCCTAAACACTCCACATAAAACAGAAACCTTTCATTTGTTCACATTTCATTGCCAACCATAACAAACATACACATTGAACTGATAACAATATTACTAAGAGTTTTTAGTAAATATGATGTTTCACATATTCCACTTACCGTATCCATAAAAAATTTCTCCACAAGTTGCAAAACAGGAAAACCATTTTGTTTGCATTTATTCAACAATAACAGTACCACTAATGACAGTATGATAATTTACAATAATTCTAAACTGTTACTAAGAATAATTGTACATTCCATTTCCAAAATATTTTTCCTAACTTCTGTTTTAAGTTAGTTTAATTCTGTATCAACTTGTACCCAAATCCTTTATGGAACCACCAGCAAAAAAAAGGAGACAGTACTAGATTAGTTTTAAACTGAAAGTTATACAACCAGCCAAGGAATCGAACGTTTGTGTTACTGATATAATGTTCGATGTGACAGAGAAGATGGTGCGAGATTTGAAAAATTAGGATAATCTGAATCATGATAGATTTTTAATGAAAAATTAGTATGCTAATCTAAATGTGATTGCTACTATCATTAACACTACTATTAAAATTATTGAAAGGTTAGAGAAAGAAAAAGATAAAGGTTGCTGAGAATGTTTACATTTTTGCGGCTGGACTCGCATAGATAAAAGTTGTTTTCATTGTTGATATTAAATTTTTCCCAAAATAGGCTATATATTATGAAATTATGCAAATAAAATTTAAGGTAAATATGGTTTGGTTACATTTATCATCACTTACTTAAAAACCTTTAATGGCTTTGCAGATACAAAAAACTTATTTTTGAGAACTAGTGACTACAGTACATAAAATGGGAATCATACAATCCGAACTCGCATATTTCAGGACCCTACCGTACTATAGGCCTAATTGCTAATAAGAACCGTGAGATATACTCCTCGCAAAGGATATCTAACCTCAGTGCTTTCCCACTGTAAAAGATGAGCAAACGAGTAGTTATTGAGTTAAAATGCCATAAAAACATACAATTGTACTTGAAATGTCATTAACCCCCTAAGAGTTTTAAAGGAATCATACGCTAATGAGAAGCACTCATTTTTGCAACCAGAAGGATATTAGGATCAGAAAAAGCTGCTCCGTCTTCTGCTTCACAATCTAGTTGTGCTATAGAGCAAGTAGAATTGTAGACTGTAAGGGTTTAGCAGCAGAAGGAACTGGAGTATGTAGAGATTTTGAGGCTCTGGGTGAGGCTTTCAAATCTGTAGAGCGCAGTATACTTTTAGAACCCTTAATGAATAAAAGGCCATTGAAATTATCAAATTACATTGACCTTGGGGGGTTAGGTTAAGTTTGTTAACATGGAGTAACCGGCCAGAGTTACCATTATTATGGGGGGATTCATTGGACTCCTGAAACTTAAAGAAGGAATCAAGTGGTGCTGAGAGCTTGTAAAGCTCAGCACTGTGTGTTGTCCGACGGTGGAGGCGTGTCATTATTGTTATCATCCCCGCTTTTATACAAATCTATAAATAAGTAAAAATAATACCAAAAATCTGAAACTGCAATAAACCTTGTATCACTAACATTACAATCTCAAAATAACAAAAAGCAAACTATTTATCCTGTAGCAAAGAGTAAGTTTGGATAGGTAGTATAAATGTTACTTCGTATCTAGTTGATAATTGTGATTGATTTCAAAATGAATATTAAATACAGTACAACCCCATCTCTGTAGATAAGGGAGAAATAAACTAACTGTCATTTTTTCCTATATAAACAATGAGCATAGCCTTCTCTGCAAAAGATATATCTGAAGCACTAGAATTAACTGCTTAGTAAATCCTTCGAATAATATTTTACATACTTTTATCCACAAACAGTCACGAGTCGATTATCTGACAGATGATGTATTAGTAATTTTCTTTTATTAGTGTACAAAATACACTTCAAATACGACATTACTACAAAGTTAGTTAACATATTAAGTTTATACATGCAAATAATTGAATTTAGTTAAAACTGATTGAACCATATGAAAAAACTTTAAACCACATAGTAATTTTAATTTAGTGATAACAATTTAATGAATAACGTAAATTTAGAGATTTTATTTTATGAGACATAATGATTGGGTCAAGATAGTTTACTAAATCACTCTCCAACTAGAGGTCAGGTAAATGATTATCCTTATATCAATTGACACGACTGTTTTAAAGAGGGTCCAATTCATATAGAAGATGGAGAATAGAGGTGGGCAAACTGCCTTCGAAGTACAGTAGGGTCCCGAATTATGCGTGTTCGAATTATGCGATTCCCCATTTATACGGTCGGTAGTTTAAAAAAAAAAAATTGTTTCTGCAAAGCTGTTCAGTCTGCGAGTCAAGCACTACAAAATATATCAAATCTATTGTCTTTTTGGATATATTGGTAGCCCTAAATACAGTGCTTGATAATAAATGTTATCTTACATTTATTAACATAATTTCATAATAAATAGCCTATTTAAGGAAAAAACTCCATATCAACAATGAAATCAACTTTTAACTATGCGAACCCAGCTGACAAAATGTAAACAGAATTGTGGTTACATTCTCGGCAATCTTTATCTTTCTATAACCTTTCGATAATTTTAATGGTATTGTTAATGAAGGTATATGCAAGGATTATTTTTATTTAGTATAGCATATATAAAAGCTTTAGTTTTCCCTGTGGGTATTCAAGGTTTTCACACGTAGGCTGGGTTCGTTTATCGGCAGTGAATAGCGTAAATTTCGGTAACAAGTCGGCAATATTTTGTTATCTTCTAAACGGTATAGATTTGCTTTACAATGATTTGTTTTGTATAGTACAAGGTGTAATTATAAAATCCTCTCTCCGAGAGAGAGAGAGAGAGAGAGAGAGAGAGAGAGAGAGAGAGAGAGAGAGAGAGTGAGTGTGTGTGTCAAATCTCTCTCTCTCTCTCTCTCTCTCTCTCTGTATGTGTGTAAGAAATAAAATCTTAGCTCACATATTACAACCGAGTTTAAGAATTTAATTAACATGACTATTATTAGTTGCGTAAGTATACTGTGGATGAAGAACCCAAAATAGATTTTATTAAAAAGTGTCAATTAAATATAAAAAAAAAATTATACCGTGTAAATCCATTTCAATCTTAGCTTAAAATATGACATCCGATTTCATCAGCAAACCACTATTTTTAGGAAACTTCACTTTATTCTAGAAAATTGCTACTATTTAAATAGTTAATTGTGCTTTAAGAAAACCCTGTACTTTTGTTTTAAATTTCGGAAATGTTTTATAAATCGAGTATTGCTGACTTATTTTTGTTTAACTTTTGGCTGTGATCAGATCAGCTGATGTCTAGCTCTCGCTCTCAAGAATATGAGCGTACGAATACAATAACAAAGCATTGTTTATACCATTTTTTAACTTATTCAAACCATCTATACAGTTAATATTACATAAGCACCAATGTCTTATAACTTATCATATTTATTGTTTAGTACATTTAAAACCATCATCTCTCTCTCTCTCTCTCTCTCTCTCTCTCTCTCTCTCTCTCTCTCTCTCTCTCTCTCTCTCTCTCTCTCTCTCTCTCTCTCTCTAGGATACCTTTCGCTACCCCCTCATTTCTTACCTCTCTCTATCTCTCTAACAAATGAAATCTTTGTTGTTTCACAAAGTTCAGTTTTATTAAAAATCAAGCATGATTCAATTTTCCTTACTTCTACAATCTCGCACCATCTCTATCATAGCGAACGGTCTAGCGGTAACCTAATTCGATGACTTTAAAAACCAGCTTAGGACTTTCTTCTTCTTTTATCTTTTTCCAAATGGTTCCATAATTGAGGTGGGTACAAGTTGACCTATAACTGCAGCTAAGAAAAGTATTTTTGATATGGAAAGGACAATTATCTTTCGTAACAGTTTAGAATTATCGTAAATTACCATACTGTTAATAGCGGCTCTTTGCTATTGTTGATTAAATGTATGAAAAAAAAGTTTTCCCGCCTTGCTACGAATTTAGGAATTTATATGGATACGGCAAGTAAAATATTTGTAATAAACGGATTTTGAGCGAAGCGAAAAATCTATTTTTGGGTGAGATGGCCATGACGTCCTGATGGAAGGTTCCTTTTTGGTAGCTTCCTTGGGTATATTAACTACAAGGATATTCCCAGAGAATTAAACCACAGGTTATCACAGAATTCTTACTTCTGGTGCGAGTATCCTAAAGGTTTCCCTTTAAGACATCGTATATCAACAGGGGACGCATGTATTAACACGCCACATAGCTATCTGCACCCCATATAGAGTTAACACTTCGATATGAAAAGGTGGAGAATAACTGGGGAGCCGTTCCACAGTTACACTCGTCCGTGGCTACTTTTGGTACTCGAAACGTAAACAAACGGGCGCCATTGTTAAATGACGTCACGTCCGTCCTCATCCTGATGCCAGCTACTTGCTAATCTCCATGATACAGCAGGACAGGGCGGGGCCTGAAAGGCTGGACTAGAATAGGAGGGAGGGTCCATCAGGACGTCATGGCCATCTCACCCAAAAATAGATTTTTCGCTTCGCTCAAAATCCGTTTTTTGGGCTCAAGCCATGACGTCCTGATGGAAGAGTACCAGAGAATCAATGTATTGTGGAAATTTTCCCCCTATTAGAGTAAGAGCCAAGGGCTTTGAATAGAGGTATGTAATGTGACCTCGGTAGAGGTTCCGTGGGGATCCAGCTTCCTGCCCCCCCGGCAGAGAAGAGCCCAACGGGTTATACCAAAATTCAAAGTGGTCATCGAAGGGCTACTCACCCTGCGGAGAGTTCGTGAAGGACTCGGAGACAAGACAGAATGGTCAATATTCGTGTAGGAACATTCTCAACAGTAGATAAGTGATGGTTAGTCACTATATTCCATGGTTAGAGAACAATCTGGTCTCGAAGGTATGGCGTAAGTAAGTATTCAATTAGGAATATTACACAGCATAGGTGAGTATATAATACAGACAAAACATATTATTCTTCTCATTTCAAAGAAAGGGGTAAATGAAACTATGATATTCATGTATTTCATAGTGTAAATAGGAGCGAAAAGAGACGCACAAGTAATAAAATAGACATTTTATTTCGCAATTGCAGGTTATAATAGTAATAAATGCAATAAGGGATGTAAAGTTAATTTACAATAATAAATAATGTACATAGAAATTAGAAGACTTCAATCTTGAATCTGAAAGAAATTTCAAATAATTAGAAAGCACAAGTTCCAGAGGAACGTCAGTCTTTAAAAAAGGGAAAAACACATCATGCCCTAGGCATGTGGCACTCATGTGAAGTCTATGACATTTTCACCTTGTAAAGAACAGTCTATGAGAAACACTAAGTGTCCATGAAATCACTATGTATCACACGAGGGTCAACACAGGCACCCGTAGAGTTAAAGTCCCAAGTAACTCACTGTTCTATGCAGAGTTAAACTGCAGGTTTCATAACACTACCTGCGGCTACCACGAAATGTTTGACTTCATGCACTTGCTTCGCGTAGTGCTTGAAGAAAACGCGCGAAGATTTCCATCCTGTGAAGCTCTTGAGGCTTTCGAAATCCATTCTCTGGAAGAAATTCAGAGAAGATGCGACTTTCCTAGGATCGTGACCTGCGGGTGTACTGACAGGATCCGCTCTGCGAATGAAGTAGGTGATTTTCGCTCTTAGTTGTTTCAGTGACAGGTCGCTACCCGATGTTTCTCCTTTGAAGAGTTGGCCTCCACCAAAGTCGGAAGTTCTTCGAAGATAGACCTTGAGACTCTCTACTGGACATAGAGAGACATCTTCCTTCAGGGGGCAGATTCTCCAGGGGCCCCATCTCTTGGTGGGTAATTCGTTTTTCGCGAGAAACGTCGGATCAGGGAAGAGGGTAAGTTCTCCTGAGTCTGTAAACAGGATATGACCCTCGTCTCTTGATAATGCCACTATTTCGCTGACTCGGGCTCCCGAGGCGAGAGCAAAAAGGAATATAACTTTTTGAGTCAGATCCTTGAGAGGGCACGAATCGTTGTCCAAGTTGGAGGCAAAATGGAGCACCTTGTCCAGGGACCAGGAGATAGGTTTTGGAGGAGGTGCTGGGCGTAGTCGAGCGCATGCCTTTGGTAGTTTATTGAAGATATCGCTGGACAGATCAATCTGGAAAGCGTACAGTAGTGGTCTAGTCAAAGCCGATTTGCAGGTGGAAATCATGTTGGCTGCTAAGCCTTATCCATGAAGGTGAATGAAGAAGGACATGCAGAAATCAATGGTGATTTCCGTAGGGTTTTTTGCTCTGACGAACGAGACCCACTTTCTCCAGGATGATTCGTATTGCCGTCGTGTGGATTCGGTCTTGTATTCCTCGAGGAAGTCTAGACTTTTCTTCGAGATCCCAAACCTTTTCTTTGCGGCTAGGGAGAGAAAATCATGAGATGAAGGTCCCTGACTTTCAGTGATGAAGCGAAGACAGTCGACTTCTGTACTTGCTGAGAGAGAACTAGACCCGGGAGGGGGATCAGCTTGGGCTGCAGCTCCAGGACCAGGGGGTACCAATTGCTCCGGGGCCACTTGGGACCCACTAGGGCCGCTGTCCCTTTGAAGGTTCTCAGTTTGGAGAGGACTTTCAGCAGAAGGTTGGTGGGAGGGAACAGGTATATCCTGGACCATCTGTTCCAATCCAGTGACATGGCGTCCACTGCTTCTGCCTTGGGGTCCTCGTACGGGGCCACATAACGAGGAAGTTGATTGTTGTCGCTCGTTGCGAAGAGATCGATCTGAATTTCCGGGACTTGGCGAGAGATGAAGGAGAACGATCTTGCGTCTAGAGACCATTCCGACTCTATCGTGCTTGTCCGTGATAGAGCGTCCGCCGTCACGTTCCGGAATCCTTGTAGGTGAACTGCAGACAGGTGCCATTTCTTCTTTTCTGCCAGGCGGAAGATTGGAAGAAGCACCTGATTTATCTGGGGCGATCTTGAGCCCTGACGATTGAGACATCTGACTACCACCGAGTTGTCCAGAGTCAGACGGATGTGGATCGAGTGAGAAGGACCGCCATGGCCTCCAAGATGTTGATGTGAAACGTCTTGAATAGGGGAGACCATGTCCCTTGAGCCTGTTGTTGGTGGGAGTGACCTCCCCAACCCTCCAGCGAGGCGTCCGTGTGGATGTTGAGTGATGGAGGTGGGTGTTGAAGAGGAATGGACCTTTTCAGGGCCTTTGCTTCCGACCACGGCTTTAAGAGTAACCGAAGTCTGTTTGGGAGCCGTCTCTTGAGGTCTCTTCGAGCGATGGATGCAGAACGTCTCCAGATTCCCGCGGCATCCTTTAGCTGTGCACGAAGCACTGGGTTTGTCACAGAGGCAAACTGTAGAGAGCCTAGAACTTGTTCCTGCTGTCGTCTTGAGATCCTTTTGGATTTCAGCAGTTTTTTGACAGACCCTGCTATTTCCTTCCTTTTCTTCTGTGGGATGGAAAGGCGGTGTGACTGAAGACCCCAATGGATTCCTAACCATTGGAACTTCTGAGCTGGAGAGAGGCGAGATTTCTTGGTGTTTATCTTGAATCCCAGGTGTTCTAGGAACTGGGTGACTTTGTTGCAGGATCGTACACAATTTTCGGGCGATGTCGCCCAGACCAGCCAGTCGTCTAGGTAGGCCATCACCTGGACGCCGCGGAGGCGGAGCTGTTGAACGATGGCGTCTGCCAGCATGGTGAAGATCCGTGGGGCCAGGTTGAGCCCGAAGGGCATGGCCCTGAAAGCGTAGCTTTTCCTTTGGAGTCGAAATCCTAAGTAGGAGGAAGTGTGATGGTTCATTGGAAGGTGCCAGTAGGCATCCGCCAGGTCTATCGAGACCGTGTAGGACCCTTGAGGTAGAAGGGTCCGTATTTGTTGAAGAGTCAGCATCTTGAACTTGTTGTTCGCAATGAACTTGTTGAGGGGGGATAAGTCTAGAATGACTCTGAGTTTGTCGGAGTCCTTCTTGGGGACGCAAAACAGTCTCCCTTGGAACCTGGTTGACTTTACCCTCCTTATCACCTTCTTGTTCAAGAGTTCTAGGACATATTCTTCCAGGAGGGGGGTTGACTGTTGGAAGAATTGCTGGAAGGTTGGGGGTGGTTGAGTCCAGCTCCAGCCTAGTCCCTTCTTGACGATGCTGTGTGCCCAGGGATCGAAGGTCCAACGATCCTGGAATTGGCGGAGTCTTCCTCCCACCGGAAGCACTTCATTGCTTCTGGCTTCCCGAGGGTTTGCTACCTCGGCCACTAGCTCCCCTTCCTCCTCTGCCTCTGGAGGGACGGCGATACACATCTCTGCCTGAGCCTCTGCTTGAGCCTCTACCTTTGGGACGAAAGGTAGTGGATTGCTGCTCAAATGCAGGGGTGAAGACCGGTGACTGTGACAGGATCAGTTGGGTGACCAGCTGAAAGGTCTGTTGTGGCTGAGCTGCCACTTGGGGAGTAGCGGAACCCGGAAACTGCCGTCTCTGTTGACGTTGCTGGGGTTTTGGCTTCGTGGGTTTCCTCTTAGGTTGAGGGCCGTCGTCCTGAGAGGATTTCCTTTTCTTCGACATGCCCCACTTATGGAGAAGGTTCCTGTTCTCCGTGGTGGCTTTGTCGGTGATCTCTTTCACTAGGGAGGAGGGAAAGAGGTGTTTACCCCAGATGTTGGAGGAAATCAGCCTCCGGGGTTCGTGTCTCACTGTAGCACTTGCGAACACGAATTCACGACAGGCTCTACGAGCCCTAGTGAAGCTGTACAGATCCTTCACGACCGTTGCCAGATGTGTTTTGGCAAGGACCATGTAGAAGTCTGGGACCCTAGTGTCACCGGCTATGACTTCAAGCTGTACCTGGAGGGACATAGATGCGGCAAGCCTTTCCTTCATATCATGTTCCCTACGAAGGAGGTGATCGTTGAGTTTTGGGAGGTCCTCGTTAAACTGACGACCAGCAACGTCAGGCTCTAGCTTCCCCACCATGAAGGTCGACTGGACGTCTTTTCAGTGCCTATCATCAGGGGGAGTAGTCAGGGAGAAGGGCCTGCACTCCTCCAGTATAGGGCAAGGCTTCCCTTCTTCCACTGCTTTCTGTACCGCAGTGAAGGCCTTTTCAAGAAAGGGGAAGGTCGCATTGTCTGGTGCGACGAAGGTCGGGTGCTTTTTACTAAGCGCCGGCATTTTTTAATTGGTGAAGCCCCTACCTTTCACCGCGTTGGCTAGCATAGCCTGGGCCTTCGAGAGATCGAACACAATAACCTCCTTCGGTTCGGTCTCTTCTTTAGAGGCGGGTTCGGACCTGAGTCGGACGAAACAGTCCGGGTAAGCCTCAAAGTTCGGGAAGAACTCCACTTCTTCCAACGCGATCGAGCCGACCTTCTCACTGATGAAGATCTTGCCCGTGGTGATCGGCATGTGCTCGGCATACCTCCATGGGTTAGTATCCGAGCAGGCAGGGAGGTCCTTAACCAAAATCCTTTTCGGTTGCTTAGAACTTCCGAGGTTGGACTTCAAAAGTTCATGAGTCTCGCGAAGTTTCTTATCCATGAGAGCTTCAAGCATCTTGAAGATCTCCTGAGTGCCAGATGGGATAGGGTTCGGGGTAGCGGATGTTGAAGGAAGTGATTCCTCAGTCGGTGTAGGAGTTGGTGCAGGGGTAGAAGCGGGAGCGACCTCATGCTCCGAATCAGGGCATTCCACCTGATCTTCCTCATAGTCGAGCTCCTCGCCCATGAGGTTCCTCTCCGTAGTCTCCGACACTTCCGACATACGTTACACGTTGTCGGAATCTAAACGGCACTCATGCATGGACTGGGCCATGACCACATCAGGTTCCACCACTATCTGGACGGTAGGAATCTGATCACTAGGGACCACTGAGTCTTTTGATGCCTTCGGGAATAGCAAGGCCCTCAAATCTTCGGTAGCAAGATACGGTCCGGTGGCGTTCTTCTGGAAGCCACGCACCCACTTGCGTAGCTTCTCTCGAGCGTTGTCCCTTACCTCCGCTGAAGGAGGATCGTCGAACGCTTCGACCAGACGACTCTTGCAGACTGTACAGTGCTGCGGGTCCCAATATTTCAGGTCGCCTTTCTTGGCGGCGCAGGGGGCGTGGGTCCGACACCCCTTGTGCCCGTAGAAGTCCGGGCGCTTCACTCCACAGAAGTTGTGGTCACACTTCATATACTCCTCCTGTAAAAGAAAGAGATCATGAGTATATGGAAGGCATAAGAATGACTTACATTACGCTAAAGTTAAATTTTAAGTAGTTAAACTTTCACTTAACATTAAATAATTCATGAATATTGTAATGTTTGAGAAGAGGAGCGGGAAAAGGAAGTAGATGGACACATACTTGTGAATCCCGCTCAGTTGGTTACCGTAACCTTATCAATAGGCAATTTCATTTGTGACCGAGGGACACAAAACAGAAATCCTCATGGATCACCGTGGTGGGTAGAAGCTAAGTTCTAGCAGAGATTGCCTGCGAGGTGTATCAGGGACTGAGACCACTCAGACCCTTGGGTTAAAGGGGTAGTAGGAGACCCCGTATAGATCTAGGTTCCGACAACCAACCGTGCTAAGACACACAGAGTATGCTGGAAATTTGTAATATGCAAGAAGACAGCACAGCCACTAGTAGAATGGTAAAACAATACCTATCTATCGGAGTGGCCAAGCCATCTGGCTGCAGTGTAGGGCTGTCGGCATGTAGTCGACAGATAGTAGAAGGGGTGCAAGTCCCTTGGTGCTTCCGGAGGGCGCCGGCAGACCGGCGGCACGCCGGAGGCCACGCCAGCAGGGTTTAAGGCATTAAGGCAGACACATTGAGGATCTAAGCATAATACCGACTTGGCGGCCGCCGGCACAGCGGCGGGAGGCAGCGGCTCCGGCAGCCGAAGGCTGACGGCTTGGTGATCAGTTCATAAGGTAAAGCAGAATTTGCTAGAATACCCAGACCGCCGGCAATCAATGCCGGCACGCCGGAGGCCGGCCCGAAGGTCGGACAACCGAAACTAGGTAATAGAGGGGTGGCCCATCGGCTGTATGCCGACGGAAGGCGGCAGCCCTCCGGCACACGGAAGGCTGGCGACTTAGGGGAGGGAGGGTATCTCATGAGTGTGTCACCAAAGGAAGGACGGTATCGCCGGCAGTGGAGGCGGCAAGGGACCGGCACCAGGAGAGATAGAGAGACAGAT
This sequence comes from Palaemon carinicauda, assembly GCF_036898095.1. Classification (NCBI taxonomy): domain Eukaryota; kingdom Metazoa; phylum Arthropoda; class Malacostraca; order Decapoda; family Palaemonidae; genus Palaemon; species Palaemon carinicauda. Next base: position 157,490,735 of record NC_090725.1, on the reverse strand, counting down.
AAGGAGGGATTGGAGGGGTAAGATCACATACCCCTCTGGCATCCCTCCAGAGGGAGTGTACCCATGATAGGAGTGGGTCCTATCATTCGATGGCAGGGGGCCAGCAGTCAGCCGGGTGCCAGGGTAACCCAAGGGAGGGTTAGGGTACACTCAAGAGGGGGGAACCCCTGTTGGACAAATCGCTGCCAGTGGCTAACCCCATAGGACGCTATGAAGGGTATATGCACCAGAGCGGCCTGCTCAACAGGAGATCAAGATAGCCCTATCACTCCACCCGAAGGAGGAGTTGTAGGACTAGGGACAGATATGTATAGGCTAGTCTACACCAAGGGATAGGTGGGGAGGGAGAAGAAGAGGGGTCTTCCATAGGGGAGGCTCTGTACAAGAACGGCCACCAAGGAAGGGAGGACGCTCCCTAGCCTAGAGTAGGTAACCAGAATGAGAACGGTGCAAGAGTACCGTCTCAAACTATAACCGCACAGAACTAGCGCCCCCCCCCCCCAAGGCCTATGAAGACTAAATAACTAACAATATCAATTAGTTAAGAGGCCGGAATAAGCTGTTCTGACTAGCTAAATAAGGCATGCAAGAGAACAGCGACGCCATAAAATGGCGTGTCCGGTAGCAGCACAGCTCCGCCACAAAACACGAAATATTACGAAAAATATAAGTTACTTTACGGCCAGAGCTTATTTAAACAATACTGGGACCTGGTACTCAACTTTCCAGAAGAAGGCGAGGCTGAAGGTAGCGACATAATGAAGATGCAAGTCGATAAAAATCGCACAAGGGGGAAATCCGTCTATGCAAGGTAGCTACAAGCAGAAGGATGAGGACGGACGTGACGTCATTTAACAATGGCGCCCGTTTGTTTACGTTTCGAGTACCAAAAGTAGCCACGGACGAGTGTAACTGTGGAACGGCTCCCCAGTTATTCTCCACCTTTTCATATCGAAGTGTTAACTCTATATGGGGTGCAGATAGCTATGTGGCGTGTTAATACATGCGTCCCCTGTTGATATACGATGTCTTAAAGGGAAACTTTCAAGATACTCGCACCATAAGTAAGAATTCTGTGATAACCTGTGGTTTAATTCTCTGGGAATATCCTTGTAGTTAATATACCCAAGGAAGCTACCAAAAAGGAACCTTCCATCAGGACGTCATGGCTTGAGCCCAAAAACATAATGTTTACTAAATGCTTTTAATATCAATAGTGGTGCTACTATAGCGTGAGGTATACCACACTATAGCGTGAGATCTACCTCCCGTTAGTACTATAGTGTGAGGTCTACTTCTGAATTATTCGTCCCTCATAGATAAAACACAATTCATACATTTGTTTAAGCATTAAAAACTTAATTTAAACATATCTTAGAAATTACTTAAATAGATCATTGGATTTCTAATTACATTAAAAAAAGGGAATAAAGATAAAGATAAACATGTTATCATATATTTCAATACATTTATTCTAGCGATACACTCTTCGTACATCAAACATGTTATCATAAATTTCCATGCATTTATTCTAGCGATACACTCTTCGTACATCAAACAGGTTATCATATATTTCCATGCATTTATTCTAGCGATACACTCTTCGTACATCAAACAGGTTATCATATATTTCCATACATTTATTCTAGCGATACACTCTTCGTACATCAAACAGGTTATCATAAATTTCCATACATTTATTCTAGCGATACACACTTCGTACATCTTCTAAGAATGACACAAATAGATCATTGGAATTTTTTTCTCATCACCTTCCAGCAAAAATGATCAAGAGTGCTGCTTCTTCTGCCAGAATGACTCTTCTATAAAACTCCTTCAGCAACATTTCTAGTACCCCCAATCGATTACAGTATACAGTATCTCTTTTTAGGCCCCATTTGCTTCCTTTTATATGGGCAGGTCACGTGGACAGGTCCCGTTTTTGATGGATTTGGGCAGTTCACATGTTCCATGGTTAGGTGCGGGCTCTGGGATGCTGGTCACGCGGTAGACCTCACCCTCCACCTGGGTAGGCGACATATGGCGGTAGACCTCACACTATAGTAGCACCTCAATAGTTATCACTTTAATCATGTGTGTTTAATGCGTTTGTTTATTTATTATGATCGAAGATGAAGCGTACAGTAAACAAATGGAAGGTTTCCGTTTCAGGTGGCGTCATAGAGGAAAACGTTTTTTCATTTATTTCGAAGTTCTAAAAAAGATTAAGTAGAACAACATTAGTTATAACAAAATCATCATATAAAACTAACCAATACAAAGATGTGTAAATGCATTCGTTTCTTCGTTATGATCAGAGATAAACGTAATCAAAACAATGGTCATCATTTTTCATTGTGCTTTTTGGCGTGTTTAGGAAACTCGTGATATAAAATCTCCTTTATTTTGATAATTCAGGATTTTCAATGATACAACAAAAGCTACTTTATACAGCGATGGTTTTGCTATTCACCAGTAGTCTTATACAATAGATATGACAAACATTAAAATTTGTCTGTATTTTGGGTTGTGTTATAACGAGAAATATACGGTGTGTACACACATCCTGGTTGTAACTTGAACCTTTTTTTCAAGTCATTAGAACTTTAAAGTATATTAAATGTTTAATTTATTTACAAGAACAATTTGATATTATAAAATAATACAGTATAGTACATAGAAAGTATTGGAAATGGGTGGTAAACACGTTTAAATAGGCAAGTTGCTGGTTGCCATGGCCCAAATGTAATTATTTCTGTTAGTTGTGTGTTTCGAAATATGGGATTTTCCATTTATACGAGGTCACTGATCGACCAAATTCTAGCATAATTCGGGACCCTACTGTACCCACTTTTTCAATATGGTAAGTCATTTTACTTCCACACTTACCTTAGGCCCTTTATTATGTTTCATGTCAGAAATAAGGTTACGAAAAGACTGCAAAGGCTGTACTTCCTCACTTTCATCTCTGACTTTAAGTTTCCTCACCCTCATTTTCCTGCCCTGCAGGAGAATCCAAGTGAACATCAGCTGATTTCTCAGTCTGCTTTTGCTTTAAAAAGGGAAATCCGAGGGAGTGTGTAAACTCGTAATAGATTTGTATTCACACTACAGCCTGGTTAACATTATGTGAGACAAGCTAGTGGCTGAGGTTGCAAGTGAACTGCAAATACTGTTTTCTGAAGAATGATGAAAATAATCCAAGTTAGGTGAAACTTTCTCCATATTTTCAGAATTTAAGGGCATCATACAATATGTGATACCATCCCCATAAGTAATAACAGACATTTTACTAATCTTAAGGTGAGAAGCTCTTTTTTAATAGCAAGTATAAGGGAATTAGGATCAGTCCAACATGATCAGTCATCGGCCTCATAACCAATTTTAGTCTTATAGAGCAACTAGAATTGTGGATTGTAAGGGTTTATTAGCATAAGGACCTAAAATATGTAAAGATTTTGAGGCTCTGTGTGAGGCTTTCAAATCTGTTGAGCACAACATACATTCAGAACCCTTACTGCATGAAAGGCTATTGATATAGAATGACTATGGGGGTTGGGTTAGATTTGGTTATTTTTAGATAAGGATCAGAATTACCAAGCTAAGGAAGAATTCCCTGGACTTTTAAAATTTAACAGAGAAAGCAAGTGATGTCAAGAGCTCACAAAGCTCATAACTATCGAAAGAGAGCTGAACTTGTGGGTTGTCTGAAGGTGAAGGCGTGTCAATATCGTCATGATCCCCATTATAATTAACTAGCCTCGTTTTCTCTGGCTTCTCTCCAGAACTAACAGCAAGATTTCTTTACCGCTTAGAATTGTTAACTTGATTGGCAACTATTAAAAATACTTTTTCATGAGAGGTACCGGGAGTGAAACACACTCTTCGCAATAATCATTTAAATCACAGAACTGCCCATGACACGATACATATGGGGAATGTGGATTATGATCTCCCAAAAATAATTTCCATCCACACTCCAAGCAATAATTGCTAACAATACCAAGGGAAGACTTACTTGAGTGCAGTAAGTAAACATGATATGAATAAACAATCTAAGTGTGGTTGCAACTGGTCGACGAAGATAACTGCAGACTAGATTAACAGCTGTGGCAACCTGGGCTTTTCATCCTTACTACTAGAGTGTTCCATTCCCTTGTTAAGGCCAAGTATTCATTGAAGTGAAAGAAAATGGGAACATTTTTAAACTTTTTGATTGTGTTGATTAAATTGGCCTTCCAGAAAAGAAACAATATGAACATCAGAAGGAGTCATAAAAATAATATATAGTTTATACAAGCTCATTTTACATATAGAAAAAAAAACATCCCTACATCATATTTGAAGCATCCAGAAATCAAAGGTGTGTTTAATCACTCCCAACTAAACTGCAAAACACATACCTAGCACAGGCTGAGGTCTTTCCTGACAGTGAGAAAATACTTTCTTGTCTTCTGTATCACAATCTTCATCACAACAGCAGTTTATGTCACAAACATTCACCTGCAAAACACCGCAAACGATTAACCTTTCGTTACTATAATAATGGTTGTCAAGATACATGACCTCATTAGTTGATGCTGACTCCTTAAGTACTGCCTGCATAATTATATAATAAGTGATTAGTTACTGTATCTAACTTCAGAAACCAACAAAGAGTCATTCATTTTTCTTTAATAAAAGAATAAAAATTTTAAACCTTGTAAAGAATCCAATAAGATTGTATTTTCATCACAATAAATAGAAAATAAAGACTGGCTACATCATGATTAGTTATTTAAAAGACCTGTGTAACAAAACAAGCAATTATGATTTTTTTAATTGTAGTAAATCCCTACATTTAGATTAAATGTCATTTGGGCCTTCTTGGAATTGGCAACTGTAGAGCAGTCAGGTAAAATAAATAACCGGTGCAACAAATTTTAAGCTGTAAAAGTTGTGGGGAATGAAAATGATGGAGAGACAGAAATTGAATGTGTTCGAGATGAAGTGTCTGAGGAGTATGGCTGGTGTATCTCAATTAGATAGGGTTAGGAACAAAGTAGTGAAGGTAAAAACAAGTGTAAGAAATTAACTAGCAGCTAGAGTGTATATGAATGTGTTGAGGTGGTTTAGCCATGTTGAGAGAATGGAAAATGGCCATCTACTGAAGGTGATGAATGCAAGAGTTGATGGAAGAAGTACAAGAAGAAGGCCAAAGTTTGGGTGGATGGATGAAGAAAGCTATAGGTGATAGGCGGATATATGTAAGAGAGGCAAAAGAGCATTTTGGAAATAGGAATGAATGGCGAGCAAGTGTGATGCAGTTCTAATACGCCCTGATACTTCGTCTGGTCACCTTGGTGACCGCTGAGGTAGCGACAGTAGGGGATTCAGCAAATGAAGCTTCATTTGTGATGAATAAAAAGGGGGGGGGGGGTAGGGCTGCAGCATCCTAGCAGCACCAACCAAACTTAGCTGAATCCTTTGTCAGGCTGGGAGGTGCGAAGAGAAGCAAAGTCCCCTTCTGTTTTTTCTTCTCTTTTTTTTTATGTCGGCTACCCCTACAAAATTGGGAGAAGTGCCTTAGTAGATAGGTAACAAATTTAAAAATTAATTTGTATTTTTCCTTTAATTAGGAATATTACTTTGGTACAAGCTGGAATTGGTTGTTGAAAATGGATAATGAGCAGTTATCAGACCAATGAGGGAGTGGGGCAGAGCTCCATCCTCCCTCTCACAGTTGGTTATCTATTCACTTTTGTTACTTCAGCCCAGAACTTAGAGGGGTGATTTGAGAAGGTAAGTTATGTTAAAGGACTCAGGTTTGTATTGCAAAGAAAAATACAAATTACTTTGAAAATGTGTTATTTGTTCTTACGCAAACTTACAAACCGTCTTCCTTTAATTAAGGACTCACAGCTTGGCGGGTTGGAAGACCTCCTTGAATCAAACTGGAACATTCTTTCAATTTCTCTGGAAGTAATTCACGCTTGGTCAGAGGAAAAAAAAGCAAAACCATAACCACACCATGACAGGACCCCGGGTATACTAAAAAGTACTAAAATCAAAGAAACCCATTTCAAACAGGTTATGCCTGCCAAATTGAATGCTAAGCATATGAGTAAGGGGTTAGTACTAGATCCACCATCCCTCAATTTGCATGGGGGATGGGGAGATACACTTCTTTGGTTCAAAAAATGGAGCTCTGAGGTGTAACTTACCAGCATCTAGTCCAACCACCTTGAAACGCTTCAAGAGCTGGCCCCAAAAGAGGGGCAGAAAAATGAATAAGAAGAGCCAGTTATATTACATTCATTCTGAACTTACACTCAAAACAAAAAGTATTTTGATGAAAGTGGTCTGCCTCGTTCAGACCCCTCCCTTCAAAACTTGGCCCATCGACAGGTTCCTCCTGAATGAGAGATGGGGCAATACCCCTGACTTCGTAAGCATTAACCTTGGCCTGAACTTCAGCACCGTCATCATCTAAGGCATAGACCCTCCTGATTGTCTTATGAAGCCAGGAAGAGATCATGTTCCTTGACACCTCTTTCTTGGACCTCCCAGTGCTAACAAAGAGTCTCCTAAACTCACGCCTGAGATATCAGGTTCTCTGCAGATAGCACCGCAGCAACCTTTCAGGACACATGTCCTTCTCATCTTTATCATCACTCGACTCCTCCCAGATGGAGGGGATGGAGAAGGAATTGAAGCTGGGGGTCAGGCACAACTGGATTCTGTGTCTTGGTCAGAAACTCTGGCACAAAACTAAAAGAAACCTCCTTTCATCCACGAGTGAGTGACTAACAGAGACCATACAACTCGCTCACTCGTTTCACCGACGCTAAGGATAGTAGGGTGGCCAAGACACCAGCCACCCATCAAGATACTACTGCTAGAGAGTTATGGGGTTTTTGATTGGCCAGATAGTACTACATTGGATCCTTCTCTCTGGTTACAGTTAATTTTCCCTTTGCTTACATATACACCTAATAGACTAGCCTATTCTTTATATAGTCTGCTCTGTCCTCATACACCTGAAAACACTGAGGTTACCAAACAATTATTCTTCTCTCAAGGAATTATCTACTGCACTGTAATTGTTCAGTGGCTACCTTTCTCTTGGTAAGGGCAGAATAGATTCTTTAGCTATGGTAAGCAGCTCTTCTAGGAGAACAACACTCCAAAATCAAACCATTGTTCTCTAGTCTTGGGAAGTGCCATAACCTCTGTGCCATGGTCTTACACTGTCTTGGATTAGAATTCTTTTGCTTAACGGTACACTCAGCCACACTATTCTATCTTATTTCTCTTCCTCTTGTTTTGTTAAAGTTTTTATAGTTTATATAGGAAATATTTATTTCAATGTTGTTACTGTTATTGAAATATTCTATTTTTCCTTGTTTCCTTTCCTCACTGGGCTATTTTCCCTATTGGAGACCCTGGGCTTGTAGCATCCTGCTTTTCCAAATAGGGTTGTAGCTTAGCAAGTAATAATAATAATAATAATAATAACAATAACAATAATAATAATAATAATAATAATAACAATAATAATAATAATAATAATAATAATAATAATAATACAGTAATAATAATAATAACAATAAAGGGATTTTGACGTAGGAAAAATCTATTTCTAGGCGAGAGACCTGTGCCACCCAGTGAAATGCTCCTTTTACTTCATTTCTAAGGTAAAAACTGCTATGAATTTACCAGAGAAAAAATTGTATAGGAATGCTAGGTTGAACCCAGCTCGCTCACCTAATAAGGTGTCAGTATAAATAACTGGGGCGTGATAAATCACAACCAGAGGTCTCGCACCATTTAGATAACTCCTGTTAACATCCCCGAACAGCGAGGAGCCTTTCAACAACCTAACTCCAATCGCTACTACGAACGAGCCCACCCACGCTAGTGACGTCACTCCTATAGCATCCCACATTGGGGCCCGGAAGGGAGGGACGGGTGGGTTCACTGGGCGGCAAAGGTCTCTCGCCCAGAAATAGATTTTTCCTACATCAAAATCCCTTTTCTGGGCTCTGACCTGTGCCGCCCAGTGAAATACTACCAGAGAATAGAGACCCAATATGGCTAACTACCTGGGGAGAAAATGACACAAAAAAAGTAATACAGTGAGCCCTCGTTTATCGCGGTAGATAGGTTCCAGACCCGACCGCGATATGTGAAAATCCGCGAAGTAGTGACACCATATTTACGTATTTATTCAACATGTATATTCAGACTTTTAAAACCTTCCCTTGTACGTAGTACTGTTAACAAACTACCCTTTAATGTACAGAACACTTAATGCATGTACTACAGTACCCGAAACTAAAACAGGCACAAATATTAAAGGCGATTTTATATCATGCGTTTCCTAAACACGCCAAAAAGCATGATAAAAAATGGCAACCAATGTTTTGTTTACATTTATCTTTGATCATAATGAAGAAACAAATGCATTTAGTGTACATATCTGTATATAGGTTAGTTTTTGCATCGATTATATTGATTATTCAGTACAGTATGTTGATTTTGTTATTACCAATGTTATACTTAATTTTTCTTAGGACTTCCAAATGAAATGTTTTTCTTTATGACGCCGCCTGAAATAAAGGCGTCATAAAATACGCTCAGTAAACAAACGAAGGCATTTAACGCGCATGATGAAAGTGATAAATAATGATATTACAGTAAAAGCTTTTAGAAAATATGTTATTACAAATATTATTTACCGTATCTATATAAAATCATACATACGTAGCAAAGCAGGAAAACAATTTGAGAGAGAGAGAGAGAGAGAGAGAGAGAGAGAGAGAGAGAGAGAGAGAGAGAGAGAGAGAGAGAGAGAGAGAGAGAGAGAGTTGTTTTACGTACGTAAATGTAAATTTTAAACAAAAAAAATAGCCCCAGATCATATAAAATAGGTTATTACAAATATTTTACTTTATCATATTACAGTAGTCTGTATAATACTGTAAAGTTCAGTACAGTATGTTGTTGTTATAGTCGTGGCGATGAAATTCTCACGAAAGAAAAACACGGCATTAATTACAACAGCTGATTCATTCTCTCTCTCTCTCTCTCTCTCTCTCTCTCTCTCTCTCTCTCTCTCTCTCTCTCTCTCTCTCTTCGTGTTATACAATACTTACATATAGATGAAGAAACTAAAATTAGTTTTCTTAGTGTCAATTAAATACGAAACGAAAAAATTATGCCGAGTTTACATCCATTTCAATTGTTGCTAAAAATACGGCATCCGATTTCATCAGCAAACCACTATTTTTTGGGAAAAATCCTTTATTCTAGAAAATTGCTACTCTTTAAATAGTTAATTGCACATTAAGAAAGCGTGTAATTTTGTTTCTAAATTTCGGGTGTGTTTTAAAAATCGAGTATTGTTGACTTCTTTTTGTTTTACTTTTGGCTGTGATTAGATCAGCTGACGTCTAGCTGCCGCTCTTGAGAGTGTACGAATACACTAACAAAGTATCGTTTATACTATTTCTTAACTTATTCAAACCATCTACAGTATACAGTTGATATTACATAAGCACCAATGTGTTATAACCTATAAAAGTTTTTTGTTTATTACATTTAAAACAACACACACACACACACACACACACACACTCTCTCTCTCTCTCTGTGGGCTACTTTTCACTACCTCCCATTCCTTACCTCTCTCTATCTCTCTAACAAATGATATCTTTGTTGCTCCTCAAAGTTTCATTTATATTGAAAATTAATCATGATTCAATTTTCCTTACTTTCTCCAATCTCGCACCATCGGTCACATCGTGGTATTTTCGAAATTTCCGGAAAATCCGCGATATATGTAAATTATATACATGCGTTATGAAAAAAATCCGCGAAGTGGTGAATCCGCGATGGTCGAACCGCGAAGTAGCGAGGGCTCACTGTACTGAAGAAGCCTGGAAATCCATCGGGTACCTCTTGGAGAGCACCCTTCTCCAACTTGATCTGGACTTCGCCCGAAGGGCCAGCTTCTTTGCCGATCCCTTCGCATAAGAGCTTATTGGGACTGGATCCCGAGTCAGTAGAGGGAGATATTGAATGAACGGGACGCGATATCCTGAACGAATCACCTTGACTGTCCAGGGTTTGGCCTTGAGCTGCAGCCACCTTGGCCAGCGGCTGTGCAGGTATCCCCCCCACAGGTGGACATGTGAAAGGATTGCCAAATGCTCTATTCCCCCTACCTCCACGTAATGACTTTGAACCTCTACAATTGCCTCGAAAGGACTTATTAGACATGTTAGCGCCCTTCTATCTTGGGCCCCTAACACTATTTGTCTGCAGTCTGGAAGTAGGCTGTCTCTCCTGTCCGCCACCCGCTCAATGTCTTATGGCTCGAATAGAGAACTCCCCTTGAAAGAGGAGTTTCTCAGTCTAGAAACCTCAGCCTATGGGAGTTGTCGATGGAACTTCTCTATGATCGAATCACTTCTCTTAAGAATGGTATTGGCCCACAAGATAACAACCTGTGGGAGGGGAACTTGATCGTCCTGGTGCCGGACAAGAGGAAGGTTTCTTCGACCTCCTTGTGGACTCACAAGACCAGTCCTGAGATCTGATCAAATGTGCCACTGATTCCAACCAGAGGGAGCCTCTAATGAGTGATCGAAAGGCAAGGCCAGAAGAGGCTCATTCAGGATCTCATAGCACCTCTTCTGTTGCATGAATGGCAGCAGAAAGAGTTTAGATGAAGAGCTTGCTCAAAGGGAAGCAGAGGATCCTGTAGGTTGTGACACTGCCTTCCGTCTGGCATTCTTCAACCCCTTTGACCTGGGCAAAGCTGCACTGGCCCTCGGGGGTTTTTAAGTGCTATAGACTTGGTCCCAAACCGTATCTTTACCACCCTGAGGGGCTGCTGATGGATTTGGCAGTTCACTGATGGTTTTAATGCAGGCTAAGACCTGCCAGAAGCCGTGTTCCGACTCCCTCTGGTCCACCTCTGTGAGTTCAAGGCTAGCCGCTGTGGGCAAAAAGTCGTCCTCTATACCAAATTGCTCATCCACCTCCGAGTACACATCCATAGGGGCCCTAGGTGGGTCAAAGTCGTCAAGGTAGGCCATTGACGGGGCAACTCTAGTATACCTACTGGGTGAGACTTCCCTCTTTCTCTCTTGCTGAGGCACGGAAGCTCTTGCTGAGGACTTCGGGATTGTAAAGAGACCCTTCGGCTCTCTGCGCTGGGACAAAAGTTCCTCCATTAAAAAAGGCCTTACAGTCTTTTCTATCCTGAGAGGATGTTGGTACTCTCCAGAAGGAGGAATAATGTCATGCTGAGATCGTGGGCGAGCCTCCCTTGAAACCACATCTATCGGAGAGAGGCAGAAGGAGTCCGTCATCGAGGTTGTCCTGTCCTCCACTGAGGGAAACGGCCTAATCCTTTTTTTTTTTTTTTTTTCCCTTCAGTTTGACCAGGGAACCTAAAACTGCAAGGGACTCCCATGAACCTCTGTGGAACTTTCCTCCCAATTCCTCTTCCAAGGGGAGAGAGGTCTCTCATTACAAGAAGGTCCCGCTAGAGCAGAACCGTCAGAACTCCTCATAGGATCTGCAGGAGAAGAGGTGCCTGCAAGGAGAGCAGGCAACAGAGATATCCTATGATTGAGAATGGGGAAGGGACACGTCATAGCCTCCCGCACTACATTGAATAGTGCGCTTAGCCATGGGGGGTCTCGACCTCCCGATGAAATGGGATCTAGAAACCTAAAAAAGGTTCTTAGACTCCTTACCTGCAGGCAGGATTGGCACCGGTCTACCCACTGGAAATGCTGGGTGTTGATACTTTAGAGCAGCAAACTGCTTTGATGCTTCCTTAAGTTTTTCTCCCTGAACCCGATCTAATGGGTACCGATCCCTGGGGGGGATCGGAGTAGTCAGTCTCGAGAACCGATGCTGGGGCAAATGACGAGGAGGAAAGCGTCGAGGTGGCAGGGTGGCAAGTAAGCGCTCATGCAGCTGGCGAGACTGGTAAATGTCCCGTCTAGAGAGGGGTTTTCCTAGTCAGGGATACGGTCTCTCTTCACCAGAAAATTTGACGGTATCTAGTCCAAAGCGAGAGGTCCTCAGCGCGACAAGAACCCGAGGGTTCTGTGTCACGAGAACACAAGAGATCATCGTAACGTGGACCACGAGGTCTGAGGTCAAGAGAGCCCTATGGGTTAGCGCAACGAGAGCCCTATGGGTCAGCGCGACGAGAGCCCTATGGGTCAGCGCGACGAGAGCCTAAAGGCTCAGGGTTACGAGAGCCAGGAGGCTCAGTGTAACAAGGACCCAAAGGCCCAGGGTTACGAGAACCCGAAAGCTCGTCGTAACAGGGTCATGAGACCCGGGAGGCTCAGCGCAACAAGGACTTGAAGGCCTAAGGTCACGAGAGCCTGAAGGCTCAGCGTAACGAGGGTCATGAGAGATCGAGGCCTTAATTAACGAGGGTCACGAGAGCCCAAGGCCTCAATGTAACAAGGGTCACGAGAGCCCAAGGCCTCAGTGTAACGAGGGTCAAAAGAGCCCAAAGGCTCAACGTAACAAGAGCCCGGAGGCTCAGGGTCACAAGAGCCCGAAGGCTCAGCGTGAGAAGGAACTACGAAGCTAGAACCCGAAAGTTCAAAGAGGCATCTCCATACCTCTGGGGGAGGAGCACGGCCAGGGTGACGAGAGGTCAGAAACTCCTTCACCCGACAGACCCCAGAGGGGGAACGTCCAGCAGGATCCTCCGAAGAGGAAAATTGCTCTGGCACTAAAAGCTCCCGAGCTTTCTCTTGTGAATGAGAGGAACATTCTCAAGAAGGAGAACATCGCCTAGGACTATACATTCCCCCCTGGCCTAGGGGGAGAAGCGAAAGCGTAAACCACAAGATGGTCACAAAGAATTCTCTTCCACAGGCGAGTGAGATCTTCCCCGAAAGGAGGAACCTGCCTAGGACTTTGCTTTCCCACCACCCCGAGGGAGAAGCATCGTCTTTGGCATCAGCCACAGGACACCAAAAGTCGGACTAACAGGCAGCACCACCTGCGCCCATAGGGAAGGCTCCACCTCATAAGAAGTTGGAGTGCACTTCTGCTCAACCTCTAACTGAAGGAGCTCAAACCGAACTTCTTTTGAAGGGGGACCATCAACGCCCAGCTATGGCCAAAAACATAACAACTAAGAGATAGAGCAGGCGCTCCCTGGGGGGAGGGGTGGGACCGAATCACTGGGGGAAACGATACCGTCCCTTGGCTCACAAGGTTGACTTGGAATCTACAGGGTGCGTGGCCACTAGGCTGTTCCGCTGAGAGGACCGGCGGAGGAACAGCTTCAGGAAGAGATCGGGGAGTTAAAGAAGAGGTTCAAGATTTCTTTGACTTCGAGGAAGACCCCAAAGGCAAGGGAAGCAGACCAATCCCTACACTCATCACAGGTGAGGTTCCAATCAAACAGATGGTCCCGGCAAGCCGGACACAGCAGGTGGGGGTCCGTCTCTAGGGCGGACATGAAGGTACTGCAGGAGTGGCCTTCGGGACCAGGACAGGTATGCATGGACAAGAAGGTACCCATACATTCTGGAAAGAAAAAGAATAAAAGTATTATTCTAATGGCTAGTCTTGGTGGGAGAGAGTGGCAGCATCCGTCCTCTACCGAGCCAGAAAATAAAGTGGTTGCTCAGCCTAGGTATTTGAATGAGCGGGGTAGCCGGCTACCTCCACCACTCCCGCTAACTAGTGATTAGGGTGGTTATCACTCGCTAAAATTCTCATGGCTCGTCTTTCAGCTTCACAGAAAGTAATATCTCCTATAAATAGCATAGGGTTTGTACTTATTGACGGAACAAATGTGAATTTTACATGCATTATTATTGGATACAGTTAAGTGAAACACTAGTTAAGTCAAAATCTCATTTATTTTAAATATAGCTGTAATTTCTTAAAACTGTAAATGGATATACATTGTACAGCGAGAGTTGAGATGAGCCGGGTAGAGAGAGAGGGAAGTGGTGTGAAATAAGCCCAGTGCAAAGGAGCACAGGCTATTTGAAATCATCGCCATGCGAGATTTTTAATAGTGAATATTTGATTCTTTATTTAAGGTATTGCAGTTCTCTGTGTCATATATAAGTGAAATCGCAAAGTATAAACATACGTACAGCGCAGGCTAACTGTATTTCTGCTTCCCCTAAGGAAAGCCAAGAGGGTGATACAAGGTCTCTTCCCTCCCATGAACTGCTCCAGAGGATCCAGCCATTTAGGAATTTGAAGGAAACACAGCAAGTCGAATAATGCTGGCGGGAAAAAAAAAAGAGCTATAAAGCTTCTTCAGCATCAGTTTAAGTGATGCTAGCACTGATACTGAAGGAACCTCTGCCCTCTTCTTCTTCTAGGCAAACTATACCCACAGCAGAGACGGTCAGACTACATTCATCTAAAGGGAATGACTGGGAACAGGCTTACCATCAATTAAAAAAATACAAATAGTGGGAATCTAAAAGGTCAAAGTTCAATAGAAAAGGAAAACTATTACATTCCTCACCGTCAAATCACAGAGACAAAAATCTTCCAGTGTGATCCCTCTCTCTGTAATGCCGTCTGGAGTCAGGCTAGTTGGCGGTTCTTCTGTCGCATCGGTAGACATGGTCGGAGAGATAGTGGTAGTAGATGCATTGGTCTCTTCTTCGTATTCATCAAATTCCCTGGTTTCCGTAATGTTGTCAAGAGTGTCATTTACTATTCCTTGGAATGTAATCTCTGTCGGGACTTGCGTAGATTCCTCAATATTAAGTAAGGTGGCTGGCTCATCTTCCTCGCTATACTGAGCAGAAAAGGGAACTATCCGACAGAGCACCATCATAAACACATAGATGATATATAGCAATGCCATATCTAAAGATCAACAGTCAATGGCACAAACTTGAAGGCACTACAAGGCAGTTTATATTAACGCTAAACCTCTCAGTACATAACACCATGTTTTTCGAAGTTCCTCAAAATTATTCCAAGCTCCAAATGTACCTGAAAGGACAATATAAACATTGAAGAGAATTTCATATCAAATATACAGCACTATTAAAAATTTCAAGACAACACAGTACACTTAAAATTAATAAACATACTGTATCATATGGATAAACAGTAGCTTGTCATTTCTCCAACGTAAAAAGTCTTACAACATAATACACTTGATCTTTACTAGACCAAATAATGTACACATGGTAAACTGATAAACTTAAACTGATCAGCCTTTTTAGATTTAAGAGATGACCAAAATAATTTATTCATAAGCAACAGGTACCAACTGGAGCAAGCAAACAGAGAGAGTGGATGGCCAAGAAAAAGGATAAAATCATAAATTTTTAAGGTACTGTAATTTGCATCTATCCAAACTATAAAAACCATCTGTCCTTTAATAAGAATATGATTTCATTAAAGCTGGAATGGCCCATAAAATTCAAACTAGGCAGTTACTGTATAACTACTAACAGGTGCTATGGGGAAAGCCCCACCTATCCCACAGTCAGTAAGACTTGCATTAACACTTATGACCTTTTAGGGCTGAGTCTTGAAGGATGTTTGCGGCAAGAATTGTAACTTGAAGGATTCAGGTTTGTTGTTTTGAAAAATTTGAATTAATTAAGAAATTTGTGATTTGTACTTATACTAATACAATCGTCCTTCAATAAGAGACTCATCCTTATTACTAAGGAAGTTCCTATAAACTAAAAATGCTGGCTGGAGCAAGCTTCCCAGGAATCGACAGAGCACCTTGTTCTGTAGAAGAGCAAAGGGGATGACTGCCAACCTCCTAATGGTCTGTGCATTGGGATGTCACAGACATTAGGTAAGGGCCGTACCAAGAAAAAATGGTACTCGGTGACAGGAGTACTTATATCCTCATACAAAATATACTGTCCGAATGGATCCACAGCTAATATACGAGATGGGGTCAAATGCATTCCATCCATCCTCTCCCTTGTCTGTGAGGATGGAGGAGATACTTCACAAAAAATATTCTCTAAAAAGAAAGGTTACTTAGTTACAGAACTTACCTGCATCTGATGTCCGGTCCAGCTCATAGCAGTCACGAATCCTGCACCATCAAAATTAGGGGAAAGAAAGAAAAGTAGGAGGCCAGTCATTCTGCCTCACCTTCTAGGTCAAGTCAAAACTGCTATCTTAGAAGACAAGATGCTTGATGTCCCATAAGGGAGTTCAGCTGACTATGCAACTTGTTGAGCAGCCACCACAAAACCAAAGGTAAAGGCATCCAAGGAATTGTGGCTAAACTCCAGAATCCTGCCTTAAATACTTGAGCCACTGACAGGTTCTTCTTGAGTGTGAGACTAGATTTGATCCCCATGACTTTATACGTCCTTGCCCAAGATGGGCCTCTAAGACCCTTACTGATTGAGAAATAGGCATTTTGATGGTTTCATAAAGAAAGTATGAAACAAGTTTGTTCCTACACGAATACAAACCCTTGTTTTTTACATAGGAGTTAGATTCAACATAAACTGGCGTAATGGCCATAAAAACATCAAACAAGGTGGCAACAACCTCCCAGCAGTTGCTGAAGTAGTGGGGGGGGGAGCCCAAGTACACCTGCGCACTTACTACCTTAACCACTTTTTATTTGGTCATGGTAGAGGGCAGACGTCTCCCACTGCGCTCTCCCGTTTTCTGTTCATGGCTATACTAATTTTGCTTTCTCTTTCCTGGTGTGAATGTTGCTGATCGTTTGCTACCTCAGATTAGACCTGGTACGATGGGCCATTCTTGCAGCATTCTCAGGTCTTCCTTGGAAACAGATCCTCTCCAACTTTGCCATTCATGCAGAGGTTACTCCTGCACAGAGGCGTCTCTATGCAGCACGTTTCGGGAATAGCCATCTTGTTAATTTAGTTTTTAAGTATGATGCATCTTTTTTATAACCATTAATTCTTATGCTGTCTGGAGATATTGAGCAAAATCCGCGACTAGTACATCCTAGATTTTATCAATGTCATCTACTGTATTCCAATATTTATGATATTCATGCAAATATTCATAACCTAACAATTGCATCCAGACAGTATGATATTCTTTTATACTCTGAAACTTTGGTTTCTAATATGGAGCACTCATCTGAGCTCCTTATAACTGGTTTTAAGAGGCCAATAATTTTGAAACGAGATCCTATTCCTCCCGCCAGGGGAATGGCGGTGTATATAACAACCGAGTACCCTGCTTCTCATATGTCCTGCTATGAATGCGGATACCATGAGATTCAGGTAATAAAAGTTTGTGACAGGAGTAGCAACTTCTATTTGTGATCAATCTACTGGAATTAAAACATGGATGATTCTATCTTCGATTGCTTTCTTACCATTATGGCTAATGTACAAGATGATGATAGAAAGGCCTCTTTTGTCTTTGTTGATGATTTCAATGTTCACCATAAGGAGTGGTTAAATTCTGTTTCTCCAACTGATCGCCAGGGCTTAAGAGCTTTAGAATTTGCCTCTGAATCAAGCTGTTAGCAAATCATAAGTGAAGCTACTCACAGGTCTGGTTACTGTTTGGACCTCATATACAGACTCCCCTGACATTATAACAGGTAAGGATGGTTCTCCAGTTGGGACATCCGATAATGCCTTGATTTCATTAGTAGAAGATTGAGCAGCTAATCCTTGATGTATCATACCCATGTAAGATTTATATGAAATCTCAAGCAGACTAGAATTGGATTTTGAGTGATCTTTTGGGCTTGAATTGGTTACAATTGTATAATAGTGTGGATCCTGTTGTCCTTTGAATGAGAATCTTGTCAACATAATTGATAAGCGTATCTCCTCTCATGTGCTAAGGTACTGCGTGAAGGACAAACCATGGTTCAATGATGATTGTAGACATGTTTCTTTGGAGAAGCAGGAGGCCTATCATCTTTGAAAAGGTAACAGATCAGATTTGACTTGCAATAACTATACTCAGCTTAGAGCTTTTGCTCAGAGAGTTTATGCTTCAACTGAAAAGGAATACAATTTAACCATAAAAGAAACTGCTTCTGGTACAACCTAGGAACATTGAGTGGTGGGCTACCCTTAAATATGCACTCTGGTGTAGACGCAACAGTTCCTCCTTTACATAAACCAGATGGCTATGTCACTCACTGTCCAAAGGAAAAGGCAATCCTTTTGGCTGATGTGTTTATGAGTAAGCAGAGTAATGTGAAATTCAAACTACCTCATTTATGTTTTCCTGAGGCTAAACTAACTAGTTTAGCTTTTCGATCATGTAAAATTAGAGCTCTCTTGATGGATCTTGATATTTATGGAGGTGTGGAGCCAGATGTTATTTTTCCTTTGTTTTTTATAAAGACTGCAGATTTTTAGCTCTAAAGTTATCTGTTAGTTAGCACAAGTTAGCAAGAAGAGGAGCTTTTAGCACTTGTTGGAGAATTGGTAGTATCACTCCACTATGTAAATGTGTTTCTGGTAACTCAATTCTGACTGATTACCGCTCATTTTCAATAACTCCCATATTATCTAAAGTTTTTTAAAGTCTTTTGGCAAAACGTCTTAATAGGTTTGCTGAAGGTAATCATCTGTTCACTAGTTTGCAATTTGGTTTCCGTAAAGGTCTTGGAGCATGTGATGCCCTTCTTACAATCTCCAATGCTGTACAGAAATTCCTTGATTGTGGTCAGGAAGTTCATATGATTGGCCTTGATCTTAGTGCTGCCTTTGACAGTATTTATCATGAGGCCTTTGTTTTCAAATTCAAACAATTTGGAGTGGGTGGGTTGTTGTTATTGGGCACCATAGTGAGTACAAGAATGTGACATCTGGTGTTCCTAAAGGTAGTGTTCTTGGCCCATTACTTTTCATACTATATTATTTTTATTATTATTACTAGCCAAGATACAACCCTAGTTGGAAAAGCAAGATGCTATAAGCCCAAGGGCTCCAACAAAAAAAAACTAGCCCGTTGAGGAAAGGAAATAAATGAATGATGAGAACAAATTAACAATAAATCATCCTAAAAACAGGAGCAACATCAAAACAGATATGTCATATATAGACTATTAACAACGTCAAAACAGATATGTCATGTATAAACTATAAAAAGACTCATGTCAGTCTGGTCAAAATAAAAACATTTGCTGCAACTTTGAACTTTTGAAGTTCTACTGATATACAGTACACATGATACAGTGGTACCTCTACATACGGATTTAATTCGATCCACAACCGACTTCGGATGTAGAAAATGTTCGGATGTAAAAACGAATTTTCCCATAAGAATACATGGTAATTCATTTAATTCGTTCCTCAGCCTTAAAACCCATAATAAATCCTTAATAAATGGCTACACATAATTACACATAACAATAACATAAATGCATAATATGAAAGAAGCATGTAAAAAAGATAATTATAAAGAAATAATAAATAAAAAATGTTATTTTCATTAGTAAAATAAATTTTTGAATATACTTACCCGATAATCATGTAGCTGTCAACTCTGTTGCCGACAGAAATCTACGGTCGGGATACGCCAGCGATCGCTATACAGGTGGGGGTGAACACCACAGCGCCATCTGTGGTCAGGTACTCCAGTACTTCTTGTCAACACCACCTCAATTTTTTCCTCGGTCCACTGGTTCTCTATGGGGAGGAAGGGTGGGTCAATTAAATCATGATTATCGGTTAAGTATATTCAAAAATTTATTTTACTAATGAAAATAACATTTTTCAATATTAATCTTACCCGATAATCATGTAGCTGATTCACACCCAGGGTGGTGGGTGGAGACCAGCATACATGTTAACAAAGAAGCTAAGTATCCCGTATTTTATTTTATTAGTTATTCAAAAATAACATAAAATAAATAAGTACCTGGTAAGGAAGACGACTTGAACCATTACTCTGCCTTTATTAAGTACGTCTTCCTTACTGAGCGTAGCGGTCCTCTTAGGATGCTGAACGACTCTTAGGTGCTGAAGTATAAAGGGCTGCAACCCATACTAAAGGACCTCATCACAACCTTTAACCTCGGCGCTTCTCAAGAAAGAATTGACCACCCGCCAAATCAACAAGGATGTGGAAGGCTTCTTAGCCGACCGTACAACCCATAAAAAGTATTCAAGAGAAAGGTTAAAAAGGTTATGGGATTATGGGAATGTAGTGGCTGAGCCCCCGCCTACTACTGCATTCGTTGCTACGAATGGTCCCAGGGTGTAGCAGTTCTCGTAAAGAGACTGGACATCTTTGAGATAGAATGATGCGAACACTGACTTGCTTCTCCAATAGGTTGCATCCATAACACTCTGCAGAGAGCGGTTCTGTTTGAGGGCCACTGAAGTAGCCACAGCTCTCACTTCATGTGTCCTTACCTTCAGCAAAGCAAGGTCTTCTTCCTTCAGATGAGAATGTGCTTCCCTAATCAGGAGCCTGAATAGGTAAGAAACTGAGTTCTTAGACCTTGGAAGAGAAGGCTTCTTGATAGCACACCATAAGGCTTCTGATTGTCCTCGTAAAGGTTATGACCTTTTTAGATAGTACCTACGAGCTCTAACTGGGCAAAGTACTCTCTCCAGTTCGTCCCCCACCAAGTTGGACAGGCTTGGGATCTCGAACGACTTAGGCCAAGGACGTGAAGGAAGCTCGTTTTAGCAAAAAACCGAGCTGCAAGGAACATGTAGCCGTTTCAGATGTGAAAACTATGTTCCTGCTGAAGGCGTGGATCTCACTTACTCTTTTAGCTGTTGTCAAGCACACGAGGAAAAGAGTTTTTAATGTGAGGTCCTTAAAAGAGGCTGATTGGAGAGGTTCAAATCTTGATGACATAAGGAACCTTAGGACCACGTCTAGATTCCAGCCTGGAGTGGACAACCGACGTTCCTTTGAGGTCTCAAAAGACCTAAGGAGGTCCTGTAGATCTTTGTTGGTGGAAAGATCCAAGCCTCTGTGGCGGAAAACCGCTGCCAACATACTTCTGTAACCCTTAATCGTAGGAGCTGAAAGGGATCTTACGTTCCTTAGATGTAACAGGAAGTCAGCAATCTGGGTTACAGTGGTACTGGATGAGGAAACTGCATTGGCCTTGTACCAGCTTCGGAAGACTTCCCCTTTAGACTGATAGACTCTGAGAGTGGATGTCCTCCTTGCTCTGGCAATCGCTCTGGCTGCCTCCTTCGAAAAGCCCCTAGCTCTTGAGAGTCTTTCGAAAGTCTGAAGGCAGTCAGACGAAGAGCGTGGAGGTTTGGATGTACCTTCTTTACGTGAGGTAGACGTAGAAGGTCCACTCCTAGAGGAAGAGTCCTGGGAATGTCGACCAGCCATTGCAGTACCTCTATGAACCATTCTCTCGCGGGCCAGAGCGGAGCCAACCAACGTCAGCCGTGTCCCTTTGCGAGAGGCGAACTTCTGAAGTACCCTGTTGACAATCTTGAACGGCGGGAATGCATACAGGTCGAGATGGGACCAATCCAGCAGAAAAGCATCCACGTGAACTGCTGCTGGGTCTGGAATCGGAGAACAATACAACGGGAGCCTCTAGGTTATCGAGGTAGCGAACAGATCTATGGTTGGCTGACCCCACAGGGCCCAAAGTCTGCTGCAAACATTCTTGTGAAGGGTCCACTCTGTGGGGATGACCTGACCCTTCCGGCTAAGGCGATCTGCCATGACATTCATATCGCCCTGAATGAACCTCGTTACCAGCGTGAGCTTTCGATCTTTTAACCAGATGAGGAGGTCCCTTGCGATCTAGAACAACTTCCACGAATGAGTCCCTCCCTGCTTGGAGATGTAAGCCAAGGCTGTGGTGTTGTCAGAGTCCACCTCCACCACCTTGTTAAGCTGGAGGGACTTGAAGTTTATCAAGGCCAGATGAACCGCCAACAGCTCCTTGCAATAGATGTGAAGTGTCCTTAGCTCCTGATTCCATGTTCCCGAGCATTCCTGTCCGTCCAAAGTCGCACCCCAGCCCGTGTCTGATGCGTCAGAGAAGAGACGGCGGTCGGGTTTCTGAACAGCCAAAGGTAGACTTCCTTGAGAAGAAAGCTGTTCTTTCACCACGTGAGAGTAGACCTCCTCTCTTCGGAAACAGGATTTTAGATCGTCTCTAGCGTCATGTCCTTTATCCAGTGAGCCGCTAGATGATACTGAAGGGGGCGGAGGTGGCGTCTCCCTAACTCGATGAACAGGGCCAGCGATGAAAGTGTCCCTGTTAGACTCATCCACTACCTGACTGAGCATCGGTTCCTTCTCAGCATGCTCTGGATGCAATCTAGGGCTTAGTAGATCCTTGGGGCCGACGGAAAAGCCCGAAAAGCTCGACTCTGAAGATCCATACCCAGGTAGACAATGGTCTGGGATGGGACGAGCTGGGACTCCTCAAAATTGACCAGGAGGCCCAGTTCCTTGGTCAGATCCATAGTCCATCTGAGAATCTCCAGACAGCGACGACTTGTGGGAGCTCTTAAAAGCTAGTCGTCTGACGGAGCCGGACACAAGATCATGGTACTGCTGCACAGTCTGTGAACTGTCAACCATGGGGAAGCGAGGAAGTACAGCGACAACCCGAAGCTGTCTAGACTGTCTGGGTCGTACAGACAACTCCTTATCGGGTTGCTGAGGTTGCCGCACTGCGTCACAACAAGTCACTTCTGCTGGTTGTTGAACGTCTTCCCAGTGACACACTGACTCGGTAAACAAAAAATCCTCTAACAAGGACTAAGCTTGGACTGCATGTCTAGCAACAAAGCTCAAGGTCTATGGGAGCAGGTGTGGTAACAGACGGGGTTAGCGACTGAAGTGGAACCATTACCCTCCCTGGAAGCATGTTATGCTTAAATAAAAGTCCATAGGAGGCTAAGCAGCTAAAGGCTCCTCTCCAAATGACAGAGTCCTCAAGGGAATATCAGAAGGAGGGAGAATAGCACTTTCTCATCTACAGGAACCATATCCGAGAAAAGCTAAGTTCTCTCAGTGAGGGTTTCACTGGTGCAAAAGCAGCAGACTAGAAGGCAACGTTATGAAACTGCTTGACAGTCTAGTGAGTTGGCAACAACCAAAGATGTGTGACTGAGGAGCATGCGGTAAGGTATGCAGAGCATGCTGTATGCAGAGCATGCTGTATGTAGAGCATGCTGTAAGGTAAGCAGAGCATGTTGCATGGCGTGCGGCTTATGCTGCATGGGATGAGGCTCATGCTGCATGGGATGAGGCTCATGCTGCATGGTATGAGGCTCATGCTGCATGGGATGAGGCTCATGCTGCAAGGGATGAGGCCCATGCCGCATGCGTTGAGGAGGATGCCGCATAGTATGAGGCTCCTGCCGCATAGTATGAGGCTCCTGCCTCATGGGTTGAGGCGGTTGCCGCATAGCATGAGGCTCCTGCCTCATGGTTTGAGGAGGATGCCGCATAGCATGAGGCTCCTCATAGCATGAGACTCCTGCCTCATGGGTTGAGGAGGATGCCGCATAGCATGAGGCTCCTGCCTCATGGGTTGAGGAGGATGCCGCATAGCATGAGGCTGCCTCATGGGTAGAGGAGGTTGCCGCATAGCATGAGGCTCCTGCCTCATGGGTTGAGGAGGATGCCGCATAGCATGAGGCTCCTGCCTCATGGTTTGAGGAGGATGCCGCATAGCATGAGGCTCCTGTGAGGTTCCTGCCTCAAGAGTTGCGTCTGCCTCAAGGGTTGAGGAGGTAGCTGCGCAGAGAGAGGCTCATGCTGTGAAGAATGCGGTTGCTGCATGCGTTGAGGCGGCTGCCTCATAGCATGAGGTTCCTGCCTCAAGAGTAGTGTCTGCCTCAAGGGTTGAGGAGGTGGCTGCGCAGAGAGAGGCTCTTGCCTCAAGAGTTGAGGTTCTTGCCTCAAGAGTTGAGGTTCTTGCCTCAAGAGTTGAGGCTCTTGCCTCAAGAGTTGAGGTTCTTGCCTCAAGAGTTGAGGTTCTTGCCTCAAGAGTTGAGGCTCTTGCCTCAAGAGTTGAGGTTCTTGCCTCAAGAGTTGAGGCTCTTGCCTCAAGAGTTGAGGCTCTTGCCTCAAGAGTTGAGGTTCTTGCCTCAAGAGTTGAGGTTCTTGCCTCAAGAGTTGAGGTTCTTGCCTCAAGAGTTGAGGCTCTTGCCTCAAGAGTTGAGGTTCTTGCCTCAAGAGTTGAGGCTCTTGCCTCAAGAGTCGAGGTTCTTGCCTCAAGAGTTGAGGCTCTTGCCTCAAGAGTTGAGGCGGTTGCCGCATAGCATGAGGCTCCTGCCTCAAGGAAAGTGGAGGTTGCTGCATAGCGCTGGTACCTGGCAACTCCCAATGCGGCAGCTCACGCATGGAGGCAGGAGGAGCCTCAACATCATACGTCTGGCAGGGTGGACTGCGCAGAGGTGGAGGAGCGCTCGCAGGAGGAGGTGTGCTAACCTTCTCTGCCTGAAACTCCTGCATCAACACCGCAAGCTGAGACTGCATTGTCTGCAGCATAGACCACTAGAGTTTAAGAAAGACAACAACAAACGGAGCTACTGTCCGTTGAGACTGAGGGTCTAAAACAGCTGGTGCGGTAACAGACGGAGTTACTGCCTGTTGCGATACCACCTTGCCTCTCTGGGAGGTGTGCAGTTGTCGTACTGCAGCAAG
Organism: Palaemon carinicauda; assembly: GCF_036898095.1. Taxonomy (NCBI): domain Eukaryota; kingdom Metazoa; phylum Arthropoda; class Malacostraca; order Decapoda; family Palaemonidae; genus Palaemon; species Palaemon carinicauda. The sequence continues at coordinate 157,466,132 of NC_090725.1, read as the reverse complement.
TCCGAACTGACCCAGTGCTAATGGCACCACCTAGGAGTTGGACTTGCGCGGAAGGGACCGACTTGCACTTAAAAGCTGCAAGATTTGGTCCATGGTTTCTGCGAGAAACCTCTTCCGCAGACGAGGAATAAAAGGGCTCTCTCGTCTTTGTGTGGGTGGGGTGATCACGTCGGCTACGTGAGTTGGTTACACCCGAAACCACGGAGGGAAACGTCTGTTCGTCGATCAAGGCCTGATGAACCCATAAGTCCTTCGACGTTACTTCTCCCCTGCTTGGGAGCTTGTAAGAGGTCCCAGACTAGGCGAACAACTGGCACGAACAGACGAACCCTCGAACGCAACACTGTAACACTTTGCGCTTATCACTTTATCACTTTTGATTTTCTGTTTGCACTTATTTCACTAAACTCGAAACTTTAAGTGGTTTGTACCTGAAACACGCAATTCTATCCTTCATTAAAAGTTAGTAATTGCGAAAACAGTATTACAATGTAACAGAAAAACATAATGAAAGATAAATAATTCAGTGGCTGGAAAAGAGACTAAACACTAGATCAAATAAACTACGTTTAAAATCTCTCACCGCATAAAGCCTGAGAACAAGAATAAAACTCTAGAAACGTTTACCTTCTTCCCCTAAAGAGACTAGGGAGAAGAGCAAAAACGATAACAACGTTACCCGCTTGAACGAAACGTTTATCCTCATCTCTCTCCCTCCGTCTCTATCTCTCTCTCTCTCTCTCTTGACTTAGAACCTGAGAGATGAGCCCAATTATATATATCGTTAAAACATATTATTGTTAAAGGAAAAAAACTGAAAGATTTCCCAAATAAAAAGTTCCTTTATTAGAATTAAAACCATTTAAGCTAAGAAAGAATGAACAAAACGATAGAATCGTTCTACTCTTACTGCAACGTGACACCGTGAATACTCTCTCTCTATCGTAACGATAGAGCGCAAGTTGAACGTTCTGAACGTCAACAACTGCAGAGACAAAACAAAACGTTAGTTCAACTTTGAAAACAGTACGAGACTATCAAAGAAATTCTTTCAAAAACATTAAAATAGCATATGTTAACAGGTAAAAACGAAATGACGGGCTCAATGTTAATTAACTTCGGTTCCAAGAAAAGACCGCCTACTATTAGGAAAGGTCGAATATAAACAAATATAAAAATTAATTTTAATAAGTTTATAATAAAAGGAAGTTAATCGAAGAGGCCTATAAAAGGCGGAGAGATATAAAATAAATCTATAACTTTTGTTAAGCAAAATTAAGAAAGAGAGTCTATACTCTCTTCGACACCAACACTTCCGTCTAAGGGAAGGGTCGGCCATTAAAAGTGAAAGAGAGTTCATACTCTCTTCGTCACCAAATTAAATAAAAAATTAAATCAAATTAATTCCAAAAACTTGCTAAGCTAATGATAAAGCTTCCTGAATAGCGAAGGCTAAACTCTAGAGCAAATACATCACCAAATCGTGAGCAATAACTCCAGAATCAACAGCGTATCCATGTAGGTCTAGCCGGAGGCACGACAGAGGAAAAATTGAGGTGGTGTTGACAAGAAGTACTGGAGTACCTGACCACAGATGGCGCTGTGGTGTTCACCCCCACCTGTATAGCGATCGCTGGCGTATCCCGACCGTAGATTTCTGTCGGCAACAGAGTTGACAGCTACATGATTATCGGGTAAGATTAATATTGAAAAATGTGTTTTATTGCTACTTTACCTTAGAGACAGGCCAACGCAGGTGTAGGATTTGCTACGCCAGGAGGAGACGGACGATCGGCGAGAAGGTAGACATGGTGTTAACATGTTCTTTAAATAAATACTCTCTCTCTCTCTCTCTCTCTCTCTCTCTCTCTCTAGTTCTTTTTCACTATTAGTGTTAGACGTCTATTAATTTTTTCTGAGAGAGAGAGAGAGAGAGAGAGAGAGAGAGAGAGAGAGAGAGAGAGAGAGAGAGAGAGAGAGAGATTAAACAAAAATGAGAGATTAAACAAAAATGTGTTGTGTACATATGATTTTTAACAGCGTTAACGAGTTGAAAGACAGTTAAATGTAACTAAAAAAACAATATCAGCGAATCTTAATTCCTTTCTTAACTAAAACAAATATTGATACAAACACACTCATGTGCGTATGCGCAAACACACACACACGCACGAGGAGACATGATCGGCGAGGAGGTAGAGATGGTGACTGCGATAACATACCGTAACTTACACTAAGGAAATTTTAATCTAACTTAGCTTATTTATTTTATTTTTTTTTTATTTTTATATTTCATATTTTTTACATTTTTTTCTTTTTATTTTTTATTTTCATCACTTTCAGTGACGAGTTACGGTATGTTATCGCAGTCACCATCTCTACCTCCTCCCCGACCGTCTCTCTTACTGCGTAGAAATTCTTGCACCTGTGTGTGTGTGTGTTTGTGCATACGCACACGAGTGTGTTTGTATCAATATTTGTTTTAGTTAATAAAGGAATTCAGATTAGCTTTTATTACTTTCTTAGTTACATTTAATTGTTTTTCAACTCGTTGACGCTGTTAAAAATCATATGTACTCTAAACACATTTTTGTATAATCTCTCTCTCTCTCTCTCTTGGAAAAAAAAATAATAGACGTATCTAACACTATAACAGTGAAGAAGAACGAGAGAGAGAGAGAGAGAGAGAGAGAGAGAGAGAGAGAGAGAGAGAGAGAGAGAGAGAGAGAGAGAGAGAGATTTTATTTAAAGAACATGTTAATGCTATGTTTAGAGAGAAACAGAAAAAGAGAGAAGTCTTATTTAAAAGAGCTTGTTAATGCTATCTTGGTCTTCTTTGCTTCACTTTTTTCTTTCTTTCTGTTCATCACGCTGGCCCTTCTCACAAATGATCGTTGCCAACAATCTCTTTGTCCTTTATCCCTATCAACAAAAGGCATTCTATCTCTTCCAGGGTATTGCTACGATGTCTTGTAATAATAGTGATCCCCTTCGATGGTTATTTGCTTTAATGGCTGCCTTCAGCTTGATGATCCTCGAGATCATAGGCCTATTCCGGTCATATTGTTTAGCCATACAGTATCACTCACATGCACACTGCTCTCATGTTTTTCTATAATTTCTTGCTTCAATTCTAATGAAAGAATTGCCTTCTTTCTGTACTGAAACTTAGCTTCTTAGGCACCATGATTATAGGTAAAATAAAAAAGGAGATGTGAGAAAAGGAAGAAAATAAGCACTGTTAATAACAGACCAAACAGAGGACAACCACACGATACACACAAGAACAGAGAACTGAGCACTCGACGCTCAATGGCGTAATGTTTACTTCGTATGTTGGAGCAACACTTCGGATGTCGAGGCAGAAATTTGGTCGAATTTTACTTCGTATGTTAGAAAATTCGTATGTTGGGACATTCGTATGTAGAGGTACCACTTATGGTTTGGCCTAGAAAATTTTTGGGTGAGATAGCCATGTCGTCCTGATGGAAGGTTCCTGTAAGTAGCTTTCAAGGGATATTTGAACTACAGTGATATTCCCAGAAAATTTACCTTTAGGTCTCCAGAATTCTAACTCCTAGCGCGAATATCCTTAAAATTTCTCTTAAGGATATCGCAATTATATCAGGGACGTATATCTTGATATGACACATAGCAATCTTCACCCCAAATAGCATTTTCGCCTCGAGGGGGAAGAGTGGCAAAAATAGAAGGGGAGCCATTATCAAGGTTACCCTTCCTCCCATACTACTAATGAGTATCTAGATGGCACCATATCCAAGATGGCAGTTATTCCTAGTAGCATTGAGCATGGTCCTACCGAGATAGTAGTTTCGGGAGGGATCCTACCAAGGCCTTTTCTATAGAAAAGGAGGGCGGGACGACAATTTTCTATGGTCATCTGGACCATTGAGACAAATGACGTTTTCGTTATTCGTCATTACCACTAATCATAGACAATGTTAGTGCTTCCTTCCCCCTGCAGGGAAGAGTCATACTAGACAGTAGAAAAGGGGCCTCAAGGTTAGCAGATATTGTATGAACAAACATAAGTATCCACAAGATATACAAACGGTCTCACGGTTTGTATATATTGTCGGAACAATATAAGTGTCAACTATATCCATCGTTTGTAAGCATACAATGATATGAGGTTTACTTAAATAGATAAGTAAGAGAACTCTGGCATATTTAATGTGCTAATTGCAAGGCGAAATAGGATGCAATTACATTCTAATAGACATTTATTTCGAATGAATGACTAAATGGAATAGCCAGTTAACGAATGTAACGTGTTAAAAGAATTATACGTGCAATGTATACAGAAAATATTTTCCTCCCTGAAAGGGAAGAATGATGAGTGCCACTCTAAAGGTGAATATTTTGATAAATTTTCCAAATATAGATTCTGTAAATGTTGTACACTATCAACACTATGTACTATGTACACACGGCACAAGTGTTATCTGTATAATTCCACACCTGAGATTTGAACAGTCTTAGTGTCACCATGGTGACACTCACTGACACTCCCTTAAAAGGTATCGCACTGGAAGTGTCAACACCTTTCAACCCTAATTGATAATCCCGGTCAATTAACTGTTCATCGCAGCACTAGACAACAGGTTTTAATACACTACCTGCCACCACCATATAATGCTTCAGTTCATGGACTAGCTTAGCGTAGTGTTTTTAGAACACTCTGGATGATTTCCATCCAATATATGAGCGAAGACGCTCAAAGTCCATATACTGAAAAAAGTTCAGTGATGAAGCAATTTTCCTCGGATCATGACCTGCGGGTGTACTGTCGGGATCCGCTCTGCGAATAAAGTAGGTGATCTTCGCCCTCAGTTGTTTTAGGGATAGGTCTGATCCAGAAGTTTCTCCTTTGAAGAGCTGTCCTCCCCTGAAGTCTGAAGTTCTACGAAGATAGACCTTTAGACACCCTACAGGACATAGAGAGACATCTTCCTTCAGAGGGCAAATTCTCCAGGGACCCCATCTTTTCGTGGGTAGCTCGTTCTAGTGAGAAAGGTTGGATCAGGAAAGAGATTCAGTTCTCCCGCTTCTGTGAACTGAATATGGCTCTCATTTCTTGATAGGGCTACTACAGTAGGGTCCCGAATTATGCGAGAATTTGGTCGATTAATGACCTCGTGTAAATGGAAAATCGCGAATTTCGAAACACACAACTAACAGAAATAATTCCATTGTGGCCATGGCAACCAGCAATTTGCCTATTCAAATGTGTTTACTACCCATTTCCAATACTTTCTTTGTACTATACTGTATTTCTTTATAATATCAAATTGTTTTTGTAAATAAATAAAACATTTAATATACTTTAAAGTTCTAATAACTTGAAAAATGGTTAAAATTACAACCAGGATAGGTGTAAACACCATATATTTCCCGTTATAACACAACCCAAAATACAGACAAATTTTAATGTTTGTCATATCTATTGTATAATACAACTGGTGAATAGCAAAACCATCACTCTATAGACTAGCTTGTTGTATGATTGAAAATCCAGAATTATCAAAATAAAGGCGATTTTATATCATGCGTTTCCTAAACACGCTAAAAAGCACAATAGAAAACGACAACCAATGTTTTGTTTACATTTATCTCTGATCACAACGAAGAAACAGACGCATTTATACATCTGTGTTTTTGAATTGACAGCAATTGCAATTTTACCAAGTATAGATTATATGTTGAATTTGTTATTACCAATGTTCTAATTATTTTTTATTAGAACTTTCAAATAAATGAAATGAATGCCATTTATGAAATGTTTTTTTTTATGATGCCGCCTGAAACGGAAACCTTCCATTTGTTTACGCTCCATCTTCGATCATAATAAACAAACGAATGTATTAAACACACATGATCTAAGTCATAACTAATGATATTACAAACATTTAGTAAACATTATGTTATTACAAATATTTTACTTACCGTATCCATATAAATTCCTAAATTCGTAGCAAAGCTGGAAATTTTTTTTTCCTTATGCGTTTAATCCACAATAGCAAACTGCCGCTAATGACAGAGTGATAACTTACGATAATTCTAAACTGTTACGAAAGATAATTGTCCTTTCCATATCCAAAATACTTTTCCTAACTTCAGTTATAAGTCAACTTGTACCCACCTCAATTATGGATCCATATGCAAAAAAGGTAAAAGAAGAAAGTACTAGGCCTATTTTTAAAGTCACCGAACAATTAGGTTACCGCTATAACGTTCGATGTGAGAGAGAGAGAGAGAGAGAGAGAGAGAGAGAGAGAGAGAGAGAGAGAGAGAGAGAGGGATGGTTTTAAAGTACTAAACAATAAATATGATAGGTTATAACACATTGGTGTTTATGTAATATTAACTGTATAGATGGTTTGAATAAGTTAAGAAATGGTGTAAACAATTCTTTGTTATTGTATTCGCGCGGAAGCTAGACATCAGCTGTGATCACAGCCAAAAGTAAAACAAAAATAAGTTAGCAATACTCGATTTTTAAAACACACCCGAAATTTAACAACATAAGTACATGTTTTATTATAGCGCAATTGACATTTAAAGAGTAAAAATTTTCTGGAATAGAATGGTGTTTCCTAAAAAATAGTGGTTTGCGGACAAAATCGGTTACCGTATTTTAAGCTATGATTGAAATGGATGTATACACGGTATAATTTTTTCGTTTTGTATTTAATTGACACTTCAAGAAAACCGATTTTGGTTTCTTCATCTATTTGTAAGTACTGTATTGTATAACGAGAGAGAGAGAGAGAGAGAGAGATATTATGACGCAGAAGGTTACAGACCTAGAACAGGGGAGGATGAAGGTGGGGGGAGTGATGAGATAGGCTGGGTGGACTCGCAGGGGAGACGGTAGGAGACGGGGGAAGGGGGGATTTGGTTGCCAGTGGCTAAAAATAGATTCTGAAAGACGGTAAAGGGAAAAACGAATCCCATCGAATAAACAGAATAAGGAAAGGGAATAAGATCCAGAGGAATAATAGATATAATGGAATGAAAATGACTAGATGGTGTTAGTTGTGATAAGAATAATTTAGATATTTGAAATAAGAGTGTCTGAGGAGGTATAGAAGGAATTCGTGATAAATATAGAGGAATATCAAAGGATACAGTTAGTTTGCATTAAAGGGTTTGTTATCGTTTATCGGCAGTGAATAGCCTAAACTTCGGTAACGAGTCGTCAATATTTTGTCATATTTTAAACAGTATACATTTGATTTGCAAACATTGGTTTTGTAGAGTAGACGGTAAAATAAAATCTAGAGAGAGAGAGAGAGAGAGAGAGAGATTTCTGCCATCAAATCTCTCTCTCTCTCTCTCTCTCTCTCTCTCTCTCTCTCTCTCTCTCTCTCTCTCTCTCTAGATTTTATTTTACCGTCTACTCTACAAAACCAATGTTTGCAAATCAAATGTATACTGTTTAAAATATGACAAAATATTGACGACTCGTTACCGAAGTTTAGGCTATTCACTGCCGATAAACGAACCCAGTCTACTCGTGAAAACCTTGAACGCCCAGAGGGAAAAATAAGGCTTTTAAATATACTGTACTAAACAAAACTAATGCTTTAATATACCATCATTAACACTACCATTACAATTATCGTAAGGTTGGAGAAAGATAAAGATTGCCGAGAACGTAACCACATTTCTGTTTACATTTTGTCAGCTGGACTCGCACAGTTAACAGTTGATTTCATTGTTGATGTGGAATTTTATCCTTAAATAGGCTATTCATTATGAAATTATGTTAATGAAATGTAATGTTGATATTGTTTTGTAACATTTATTATAAATCACCGTATTTAGGGCTACCAATATACTTAAAAAGACAATAGATTTGATACATTTTGTAGTGCTTGACTCGCGAACTTTGAACAGCCTCGCAGATACAGAAAATTTATTTTTGAAAAATAGCGATCGCGGAAAAGGGGAATCGTGTAATTCGAACACCCTTAATTCGGGACCCTACTGTATTTCACTAACTCTAGCCCCTGAGGCTATAGCGAACAGGAAAATAACCTTCTGGGTTAGATCCTTGGGGGAACAATCTTCATTGTTCACACATGAGGCATAATGTAGGACCTTGTCCAAAGACCATGAGATGGGCTTCGGAGGTGCTGCAGGCCTAAGCCTTCAGCATGCCTTCAGAATCTTATTAAAGATCTCATTCGCCAGAGCCACTTGAAAGGCATATAGAAGAAGTCTAGTCAAGGCTGACTTGCACGTAGTTATCGTGTTGGCTGCTAGACCTTGATTATGAAGGTGGACAAAGAAGGACAGACAGAAGTTCATTGAAATTTTTTTCGGTCCTTTTGCTTTTACAAAAGCAACCCACTTTTTCCAAGATGACTCATACTGTCTTCTAGTTGACATAGACTTGTATTCTTCAAAGAATTCTATATTGCCTTCTGAGATCCCAAATCTTTTCCTAGCTGCTAGAGCGAGAAAATCATGAAATGAAGGGTTTGGGCTCTCTGTGATGAATCGAAGACAGTTAACTTCTGAATCCATTGAGATAGTGCTGGGTTCGGTACAAGGGCCAGCCTCAGCCTCAGTTCCCTCAATAGAGGTAACCAGTTGCTCTTGGGCCACATGGGAGCCACTAGAGCAGCCGTTCCTTGGAAAGATCTCAGCATGTTGAGGTCCTTCAGTAGGAGATTGGATGGAAGGAACAGGAAATTCCGGGTCCATCCGTTCCAAACTAGGGACATGGCATCTGTTATCTCCTCTAGAGGGTCCTCGTATGGGGCTACATATCAAGGTAGTTTACTGATGACACTCGTCACGAAGAGGTCGATCTGCAGTTCCGGGACTTGTTCCAAGATGAAAGAGAATGAGTCTGCGTCTGTGGACCATTCTGACTTTACCGGCTTGAGCCTGAGTAGAGCATCCGCTGTCACATTGCGGATCATTCATAAGTGAACTGCTGATAGGTGCTATCTCTTTAGGCAAGGGATGGCTAATATCGCATGGATTATATGGGATGATCTCGAGCCTTGTCAGTTCAGACATCTCACTATCACTTCGCTGTCCAAGATCAGCCTGATGAGGGCTGAACTGCGAGGGGAGAGTTTTCCCAACGTCAAAAGGACTGCCATGGCTTCCAAAATGTTGATGAAAAGGGCCTTGAACAGAGATGACCAAGTCCCTTGGACTTTCCTTTCATGGGAGTGGAATCCCCATTCTTCCGTCGAGGCATCCATGTGGATGATCATCGATGGTAGAGGTGGTTGCAAGGGCACAGTCTTCATTAGGCTCTTGGCCTTCGACCATTAGTTGAGAAGTGATCGAAGTAAGGCCGATGTCGGTCATTTTTTATGTCTTCGAGCGTTTGATCCGTATCTTCTCCAGACTCCTGACGCATCTTTCGGCTGTGCTCTTAGCACTGGATCTGTCACTGCTGCGAACTGGAGAGAGCTCAGAACTCTTTCCTGTTAGCGTCTTGAAATCCTGTTGGATTACAGTAGTCTCTTGACCGACCCTACGATCTCCTTCTTCTTCCCTGAGGGAATGGAGAAAAAGTGACCTCAGGTTCCAATGGTTTTTCAGCCATTGAAACCCTCTAACTGGAGAGAGTCGAGACTTCTTGAAGTTGATTTTGCATCCCAGATGTTCCAGGAACCGGGTTACTTTTTTGGATGCTTGCAGACCAGACGTTTCGGGTGCTGCCCGCACCAGCCAGTCATCCAGGTACTCTGCTACCTGAACAGTTTCTAGGCGTGGTTGTTGCACGACTGTGTCTGCAAATTTCGTGAAGATACTTGGGACTATGTTTAGTCCGAAGAGTATGGCTCTTAGAACATACTTCATATTTGGTAACTTGAATCCTAGGTAGGAGGAGAGGGGGCGACTGACTAGGTGCCAATAGGCATCTATCAGGTCTATCTAGATTGTGAGTGCCCCTTTTTGTAGTTAGGGTCCTTCTGTGTTGAAGGATTAACATACTGAACTTACTGTTTTTTATGAATTTTTTGAGTGGCGACAAGTCCGGAATGACTCTGAGTTTTTCTGAGTCCTTGAAAACACAGACCAGCCTTCCCTGGAATTAGATGGACTTTAGTCCTAATTTGATTAGGCCGTGGGCCCAAGGATCGAAGGTCCAACAATCCCGAAATTGTTGGAGCCTCCCTCCTACCGGAAGCGTCTCCTTGCTTTGATTGATCGGAGGGTTTACCTCCTCGACCTCCTACCTGGGGCACCGCAGTCATAGAAACTGTGGAATATTGTTGAGCAGGCCGAGGGAAAAGTCTAGACTTCTTCGTCTTCCTCTTAGGTTGGGGACCCACATCCGGGGAAGACTTCCTCTTTGAAGAGATGCCCCACTTCTGGAGAAGATTCCTACTCTCCGTGACGCTTTCTCAACAACCTCTTTGACTACTTCGTTCAGAAAAAGGTCTTTACCCCAGATGTTAGAAGATATCAGCTTTCTGGGTTCATGTTTCACTGTTGCAGCAGCGAACACAAACTCTCTACATGCTCTCCTAGCCTTCATGAAAGCATACAGGTCCTTTACAAGGGTGGCCATATGCATTTTGGCCAGGACCATGAGCATGTCTAGGGTACTTTGTTGGCCTGCACACATCTCTATGCAGTTTTGTAGGGATAAAGAGCCCGCAAGTCTCTCCTTCGTCTCTTGTTCCTTGCACAAGAGAAAGTCAGAAAGTTTAGGGAGATTCTCGCTAAACTGTTGACCAGCGATGTCTGCATCGTTTCCCTACTGAGAAGGTTAGGTGGACTTCCTTTCATTCCTTCTCCTGCACGGGCAAGGCTAACGATAAATGCCTGCACTACTCTAGTGCAGGGCATGTGCTCGGCATACCTCCAAGGATTGGTATTCGAGCACAAAGGAAGATCCTTCACGTTGAGTTGAGCTTCTTTTGGGGCCCACGTGATGCTGCACGTCTACGAATCTCCAACTTCATTCCAGCTTCCTTTTCATCATTCTTCTTCTGCATCTGTTGAATCATTTCAATGATGGAAGAAAGAGTCTTTCCCAGTTCATCTGGGATAGCAGACGATGTTGAGGGAACAGGTTCAGGGGCCGGAACCGATGTAACCAACACCTCGTCGATTTCTTCCTCCTCAGTATCAGGAGCCTGGGTCAGCTCCTCTTCTTGGCCTTCTGCCTGAAGGTCCTTTTCGATGTACTCGGACACCTCAGACATTCTATCGTCCAGTTGGATGTCTTGTAGGGCGTCCGAGACTTCAGAATCTACCGGAATCTGAACTATCAGGATCTCCGCATGAGGCTGAGGAATCGCTGCATCTGCCGATGCCTTAGGAAAAAGGTAAGCCCTCATCTTCTCGCTTGGAAGATAGGGGCCTGAAGTATTCTTCTGAAAACCCTTCACCCAGGTTCGTAACTTTTCCCTAGCTGCGTCCCTTGACTCCGCCAACTTAGAGGTGTCAAATGCCTCGGTAATCAGGTTAGAACAGATAGAACATACCTGAGGGTCCCAATACCGGAGATCACCTGTGGAGACTGCGCATGCTGCGTGCCTCCTGCACAACTCATGTCCACAGAAGCTCTTGCTGTGGATGTTGCAAAACATGCTCCCGCACTTCGGATGGTCCTCCTGTAAAGAGAAGAAATTCCATGAGTATCAAGTGAAGACATATCACTGGATAACTAATATTAATATATATAGCTTATAACAATCAAGCTAGAAAGGAAAGAAGGAAAGACACATACTTTTATTTCCTGCCCAGCCAATTGCTGTAATCTTCCAGATATTAAAACTAAGGTTAATTCTCATTCTAGAATAACCTTCATCATATTTTCCAGATTAAATTTTAGGTGTAGCTCACACCATTGTAAAGAATTTTAATATACTGGATAATTAATAAAGAAAGAGCTCACTTTCTTTATTCTGTACGGTCTCAACAAAAGGCTGTACAAGGCAACACCAAGTATGTTGGAAGAACTTAGTGTTACAATATATTCTATACTATAGTTTTCTCCATGCAGTATATACTATACTGTAAAAATACTGGCTACTGTATACAATATAAAATCCTGCCGGCCGGCACGTACCTTAATATAGTTCAAAGGTATACTACCTTCAGACTACTGGGCGGCAGATCGCTGGTTCAGTGTGTGTGCCGGCCGGAAACCAAAAACAACAGCACCCGGCTGCCGGCCGCTAATCATAGCAGCCGGTAGATCTTATAGTGTACTTCCGTTGCCGGCCGGCAATGGTAGGCTACCTATGCCGGCCGGCAGTAAAAAAGAACCAGAGAATTTCCACCTGCCCGGCTGCCGGTTATTCAAGCCGGCAGCCGGGCTAGGGGTACAATACACTAACAAGAAAACAGTAAGAATGTAAGGATATAAGGCGGTACTGCCTTACAGCCTTCCCTCCAGAAAGAGTGAACATAAGGAAGGGGAGAATGTAAAATTCAGGCTTCCTTCTATCCATCGCCTGCCGGGCTCTACCGACAAACGTGGATGTAAGACCAAGGGAGGTCTGGGGAACACTCTACAAAAGTTAGGCCTCTGCCAGCCGGCACGTTCTTGCCGGCCGGCAGAAGACTGAGCCAGTTCCACATCTTAACCTACTCTAGGTACAAATGTAGAACGACGGCCAAGAGTTGTAATAGCTAGGCTATTACTAAAGATAATGGGGAAAGAGGGTCCAGCAAACTTTGCTCTTGTATGAGATTCACCCCAACGGCTAAGAAAGCTCATCCTAGCCTAAGGTTTATCTATAGTGAGGGAGGTCAGCAACACTTGCCACCTCCCTCAATACCAAAACAAAGTTTGATGTAGCTATTCACTAGGAAATGAAGAATCTTATCCTTCAATCCGAGAACAACAACACTGGACTAGTCTGCTAGATCACTAGAAGAAGGAATCATCTCGTACAGAAACTTTCGGATGTGGTCTAGGGAGGCTAAGCCTCCTATGTCTGTACCTAACCTAGCAAAGGAATCTCATTCTCTATGCCAGGAAGATACAGACCCAAGACTAATAACTCTGATGTTCTGCCCAAACCTGAAACTAGATACTCTAGTTACAGGATTAGTACAGAAACACCCTAGTATAGTTATACCTGAATACTATTCAGATAAAACCACTAGGATTAAGCCTCAGGCTTAACTCAGAGGGAAAAAGGGATTGAACTTAATCTCAAGGGGAGAAAAGAACAACCGGGGAAGTGTGCGAAAGTATACTAAAGCCCCATAGGCTACTAGCCTAAGCGCGGTGAGAATCGATTACCTAAATCACCGAAACTCTCTCGTATACAATCTTGGAAGATAAATATTCAACAATATCTTATATGTATAAAATGCCTATAGCTTCAGTAAATTTAAAACACTTGGAAATCTATATATCATGAATGGAAGTACTAGGGCAGACGCCTAGGCTACGAAGCCTAGTGTAGGCCAGGATCGGTTACCTCAATCGCCGAAACTGAATTACTAACGGCATCATATAAAGAAGGCCTATTCGTAAAGCTAAATAGCTAGATTTATCAAAGCATAAGGACCGGGAACGTCACTCTGGCTAACTAAATGACTCATGCATAGCAAGCGACAGCGTTCAGGACACCTCTGGTAGGCAACAGCTCTTGTTTACGTTAATATCGCTTTCGATTTACTTCAAAACACCAAGAGCTTACATTTATACATAATAATGATAATACTCAACTTTCCAGAGGCAGAAGAGGCTGGAGAAAGCATCATAATGTTGAAATAAATCCAAAATAACGAGAGAATGACAAGGGAAACACCAAGTAGTAGAGTTACGCGATAAGGAATAGAGATGGTGCCGTCAGCAGCATTGTGTACACACTCGAAGCGGGATAGGAGAGGTACCTTATTAATGGCTCTCCTTTCATTCTCGCTTTTCGTTTTCTTGCCACTTTGAACCCTCGAAGTGTTAATTCTGTTAGGGGTGAAGATAGCTATGTGGCGTGTCAAGAATACGTCCTCTGATATTACGCAATATCCCATTTAGATTTATTTAGGGATATTCGCTCCAGGAGTTAGAATTCTGGATACCTAAAGGTAAAATTCTCTGGAAATATAACCGTAGTCAAATATACCCTAGGAAGCTACCCTAAAGGAACTCCCATCAGGAGGACATGGCCTGAGCCAAAAAAAAGCTTTAGAACCCCTGCGTGCCAGCCGATGTCTCTTCCCCCAATACAAATTATTCCAAGGAACCCAGCCCTAAAGAAGCCCAAGGGAGAAACAGCAAGTAGAGAAACACTGGAAGTAAAGATGGATATATAAAGTTTTTTCCGCATCAGTTTTGGGTTAGCCAAAGATGATTCCAAAGTTTTCCTCTTGCCGAACTCCATCCACTACAGAGGAGGCCATGAATTTCACTCATCATAAGGGAGTGACTGTGAACAGTCATACCCCTTACATAAAACTAAGATGATGAGGATCAACGGCAAGTTTAGACATAAAATTTCCACCATTTACACCATGTTAACCCCGACACAACAGCATGTCTGCCCATTTATCCATTTATTCTGGGAAGAGAAAAGAAATAATTAAGATAGCCAAAATTTTTGAGAGGCACCAAGAGTAAGTCCTTACTGCTTGCGGACAGAGTCAAAAGAGCTTTAGTCTTGCCAATAGAAAGATGGGTGGGGCGTTCCATCATCAAAAGATAGTCATAGCGGCCTCTTTAGATTTTAATGGCCGTTCCGGTTTTGCTGAAGTCTAATGCCTATTAAAGGACGATGGTTTTTATTCATGTAATCATGTAAGAATTAAAGCCTTTAGTTATGGTCACAGTATGCCACATGAACCTCACTGAAAGCATGGCCTTTCTGAACTGCGCTGGGTGGGAATGGTCTTGTTTGTTTTGTTTTGTTGGATGAATATAATTCTAGTAAGATATCTCAGACTCATTCCCTCAGTGGAAAGTGAAAGAAGATGAAGTGAAACCGTTATGTTTTCTGTAGACATATAATTTTGTAAAGGAGGATAATACTGGTGAAATTGACTTTTAAGAATGGCAATATTACCCCTTGTGGACACACTAGTATCAATTTAAGCAAATGCAGTAAATTCATAATTAGTGATATAAAACTTTCCTGATATCAATTTAAAGCTGATTGCCAGTATTGTCTATACTTTTTGTCATGTTTAAAAATGGAAAAGAACTAAAATAAAAAGCCAAAAGATCTGCAATGCATGACATCATCAGAATCTTACTGTCTTAACTAGTAAGTCACAAACATGACTAATTCGTAGATAATTTGTAATTTTCCTAACTATACAAACCTTAGCTATTTAATAGGGGTTATTACTTTCGGCGTAGCTGAAATGACGAGCCATTAGAATTTTAACGAGGGTTTACTACCCCACCGCTAGTTAGCGGGGGCTAGGGAGGGTAGCCTGCTACCCCCCCCCCCCCCTCACACACACACACCTGTGCTTGAGCTCACTTTGCTTGGAGGTAGGACTTCAAGAGGGATAGGGCTGACGGACAAGTTTGATTAAATAGCTAAGGTTTGTATAGTTGGGAAAAATACAAATTATCTATGAATTTGTCATTTGTTCCGTAACTGACATACAAACCACACTATTTAATAGGGGTGACTCACCCATTAGGAAGGGTGGAAAGTCCCTCCCAATACTGGCTTTTGGCTTTGCCCGGGAACTCATTATTTGAGTGTGTTCACACTCAGCAATAAGGAGTCCCTGCACCTCGCTAGAACCTTGCTACGCAAGGACTGCGGCCTACGCAAGCTGTGTGTGAAGGTATAATAAAGTGTGACTCGTCCTAGGAAGTTGACCTGTAGTCCTTTAGATGGAAACTTTAGGCTGGGACTCTCCCAATACCACCTCATCAGGGTATGGGGACGTGACAGTATTATCTTAATACTAGGAACACAAGGAAACATGGTTTATCTGCAGTGGTTTGAGGTCAGCTGTGCAGAGAACCCAGGATGCTGCTTTCCCCCAAGAAAGGGGAAGATGAAGAAAAGAATAAGGGCCAGACAAACCTTTTCATTCATGCAGACTAAGACCAGGTAACAATGCCCTCAACCTTCTGCTATTTGTCCACTAAGGAGCCTGAGGTTTTAAAGCAGCTGTTGTGCAGCCACCACAGGGCCGATAGAAAACGTATCGAGCCTCCTGTGGGTCACGTCTTGCAGGTAGTGGGCTGTGAAGGTCGTCTGACGCTTCCACACCCCAGTTTGAAGAACCTGCGTCACTGAGAAATTCTTCTTGAAGGCCAGGGACGTAGCTACGCCCCTGACATCATGTGCTCTAGGGCAACGTGATGGAGGAGGGTCTGGAATCAGGGACAGATGGATCACCCTACGAATCCATGCAGAGGTGGTGTTCTTGGTGACCCTCCTCTTATTCCTCCCATTGCTAACAAACAATGATTGCACGTGGGGACAGACTGCAGCCGTTCTTTTGAGATGTAGCCTCAGACTCCTTACTAGGCACAGTAAGAGATGGTCTGGGTCATCTGTTACAGAACGAAGACTCGAAATCTGGAAGGAGTCGAACTGAGGGTCCGGCACCCCCGGAGTTTGAGTCTTAGCAATAAACTCAGGGACGAATTTGAACGTTACCTCCCCCCATCCCTTTGAATGGGCGATGTCATACGAGAGACCATTAAGTTCACTGACTCGCTTGGGCGAAGCCAAAGCTAGTAGGAACACCGTCTTCCAAGTTAGGTGGCGATCTGAAGCCTGGCTAATGGTTCATAGGGAGGTCTCTTAAGAGACCTGAGGACTCGAACCACGTTCCATGGAGGAGGTCTACTTTCGACTGAGGGCAGGTAAGTTCATAACTTCATATGAGTAGGGAAAGTTCCAGCGAGGAAGAAATGTCCATTCCTTTGAGCCTGAAGGCTAGACTTATGGCTGAGCGATAGCCTTTCACCGCCGAGACTGAACGGCGCATTTCTTCCCGCAAATACACGAGGAACTTCGCTATTACTGGTATAGTGGCATCGAGTGGAGAGATACCCCTTCCACGACACCAACCATAGAAGACTTTCCACTTTGCCTGGTAGACAGATGCGGATGATTTTCGCAGATGTCCAGACATCCTTTTCACAACTTGTTGCGAAAATCCTCTCTCAGCGAGGAGATGCTGGATAGTCTCTAGGCGTGAAGTCGTAGCAAAGCTACGGCTTTGTGGAAGATGTTGGCATGTGGTTGTCTGAGTAGATCGTGTCGTGGAGGGAGTTCTCTCGGAAGTTCCGTAAGGAGCTGCAGAAGGTCTGGAAACCATTCCGCGTGATGCCATAGCGGAGCTATGAGGGTCATTAAATGACTGACTGATATTCTGGTCTTGTTGAGCACCCTCCTCATCAGACAGAACGGGGAAAGGCATACACATCGATGTTGTCCCACCGTTGTTGGAAGGCATCTTGCCAGAGTGCCTTGGGATCCAGGACTGGGGAGCAGTACAATGGAAGCTTGAAGTCAAGCGCTGTCGCGAACAGATCCACAGTCGGGGAACCCCACAATGTCACGACTTTGTTGGCTAGTAGATGATCCAAAGATCACTCGGTACTCACTATCTGAGACGCTCTGCTCAGATTGTCGGCGAGCACATTCCTCTTGCCTGGAATGAAACGTGCCGTTAGTGGAATCGAGTGGACTTCAGTCCATCTCAATATTTCTACTGCAAGATGGGATAGCTGTTCTGAAAAGGTACCTCCCTGCTTGTTGATGTAAGCCACTACTGTGGTGTTGTCGCTCATCACCACCACAGAGTGACCCGCCAGGTATTGTTGGAACTGTTGAAGGGCCAAGAAAACAGCCTTCATCTCTAGAAGGTTTATATGGGGGCACTTTTCTGATTCAGACCACAGGCCTGAGGTCCTGTGGTGTAGAACGTGGGCCCCCCACCATTTCTTTGAGGCATCCGAAAACAGCATCAAATCGGGGGGGAGGACGAGAAGATCCACTCCTCTTCGTAGATTCTCGTTTGTCACCCACCACTGGAGGTCCGTCCGTTCCGCAGGTCCCATAGGGATCATGACGTCCGGGGAATCGTAACCTTGATTCCACCGGGACTTGAGTCGCCACTGGAGAGATCTCATTCTGAGGCAACTATTGGGAACTAGGCGAGCCAAAGATGAGAGGTGACCGAGGAGACATAACCACAATTGGGCTGGAAGCTCTTTTCGTCTGAGGAAAGGGCTTGCGACCCTCCTCAGCCTTGCTATCCTGTCGTCTGATGGGAAGGCTTTGGGGAGATTGGTGTCTATAATCCTGCCTAGGTATACCAGTCTTTGAGTGGGAAGCAGAGAGGACTTCTCAAGATTTACCAAGATCCCCAGATCCTGGCAAAGTCCCAGAAGTTTGTCTCAGTATTGAAGAAGGGATGGCTCCGAGTCTGCTAGGATCAGCCAGTCGTCCAGATAACAGAGGAGACGGATGCCGATCCTGTGTGGCCACGACGATAAAGTACTTCCTTGAAGATGGATGGACTGGGATCTGGAAGTACGCGTCCTTCAGATCCAGTGTACACATGAAATCTTGCGGTCTCACTGCAAGTCTGACCGTGTCTGCAGTCTCCATGCCAAACGGAGTTTGCTTGACAAACTTGTTCAGAGCCGAGAGGTCGATGATTGGTCTCCAGCCTCCAGACGCCTTCTTTACAAGAAAGAGTCAACTGAAGAAGCCTGGAGACCAGTCGAGGACCTCTTGGAGAGCGCCCTTCTTCAACATGGTCTGGACTTCTGCCCGAAGGGCCTGCCCCCTTGCTGATCCCATGGCAAGGGAGCTCAATGACACTGGATTCGTCGTCAGGGGAGGTAGAGATGTTGTGAACGGGATGCGATATCCCTGACTGATTACGGAAATCGTCAAGGAATCGGCCCAGAGTTATTGCCACCTGTCTGCGCAACTTTGTAGGCATCCCCCCACTGGTGGACATGCAGTGGGACTGCCAATCCTAGCGTTTGCGGCCTCGGCTGCTCCCTCTAGGATTCTTCCCTCACAGGAAAGGGCTTAGACACCACTATCTTAGCTGCCGTTGTCGGTTTCGTGGTCTTGGTAGGGCGTGGCTGCTGGGGTGCTGGAGGTTTATAGGGCTTGGATGTCAAAGCCCTATGTAGGAGGGAGTCTTGGTGGGACTTCCTCAAACCTCTCAGCAGCATGCTCCACGTCCTTAGGCTCAAACAGGTTTGTTTCCATAACGGAAGAATGTCTGAGCCTGCTGATCTCGGTGCTAATGACCTTTTGATGGAACCTCTCAGACACCGCATTCCGACGTTTCAGGATGGTGTTTGCCCACAAGTTCGAGACTTGGTGGGCCAGAAACTCGATCGTGCGAGTGCCTGAGAGTAGAAAGGTCTCCATAGCTTTCCAGGTACGTTCTTTGGACAAACCCTCCGAACGTATCAGGATGCCTAAGGTCCCTAACCAGATATCCAGCCACGAAGTGGCCTGCATGGCACACTTCACAACCTTCGCCTGATTAAGGATCTGTCGCCAAGAATGAGACCTGCCGGTTGGAGAGTCTCTCAAGAGGGACTCCCCTGGTAAGCTCTTCCAAAGAATGGTGAAGGGGAAGAGCCAAACAAGGCTCCTCAAAGATCTCGAAGTACCTCCTCTGCTGTACACGAGGAGGTGGGAGAAGCTTGTTACCGGCACTGGATCGGCTGGAGGAGGCTAGCTCGGAGAGCTGGACTGCGATCTTGTCCCTGGCACTCTTAACCCCTTGCGACCAGGGCAAGCTGCACTGGCCTTAGAGGGTTTTTGAGTCCCAAATACTCGGTCCAAGACCGTGTCTTTGCCCTCTCGAGGAGGAATTCTCTGGGTCAGCAAACCCATTGAGAGTCCTCATAAGGGTCAGAACCTGCCAAAACGCATGTTCTGACTCCTGCAGCTCTCCTCCTGAAGGACTAGCAGCGAAGTCTCCTGTCCCCAAAGGCTCTTCTTGGGGAGACTCGCGGACGTTCTCCGAGTGACTGGCTGGCTCCGGTCTAAGTCTTGACAAGGACTTTGGTACTGTCTTGGAGTCCTTCGACTCCCTCCTGGGAGGGATGCAGGACTCCAACAACGACGGAGGTAGGCTCTTCTCCGCCCTTTTCCGAGAAGACTTTCCAGCGCGAGGTGGGGTTTCCCTCATTGGTGCGATGGGGGAACGTCTCACCATATGTGACTCCCCTGAGGACGGGAAATCCTCGAAGGGGAGGGAGGGGGCCTGCCTCGAAGGCTTACGAGGAGACAGCTTTGTCATCGGAGAAGTCACCGCGTCCGAAACTCCTCTTTTTCTCTTCAGGGGAGTATATGCTGCCAAGGATTTGTGGCCTAGCTCAGAGAGAACAGGCTTAAAAGCCTGCGCGACCACTCTGATCAGTGCCCCAAACCAAGGCTGCTGGCTGACGGCTGCGCTGTCAGACACTCCCTTTGGAAGGACAGGGATCGACCGATCCCTGGGAGGAGTTTCCATAGGGGGGTTCGCCTGTTAAGAAAAAGAAGAAGAAATATCTGGACCTTTCTGAAACCTTCCCCCCCTACCAGCGAGCGCGCTGTTCTGTGCTTGCGAGGGGGGGGGGTTGCAGCGATGGTGACCTAGCCGTACGTTGTCCTGCAGCCTCGCGCGTGGGAGGATATTGACGATCGCGCTGGCGCTCGCGCTATGGGGAATACCCGGGGTCGCGCGCGTGGGCGATTGCTGATATGCGCGCGTGCGGGGGTGATTGCGAGGATGCGCGCGCGGCGGTGATTGCGCGCAGGCGAGCGATGGCGCGTAGGAGCGTGCACAGGAAGCAGATTGCGCGCGCGCGCGGGCGCGCAGGATCAGGATGAAGAGCTCGCACGGGCGAGGGATCGTGCGCTCTAGAAGATGTCGATGGGCGCGCGCGCAAGAGAGATGTCTCTTGCGCGCGGGCGCGCAGCTGGACCCTGCGTACGTTGGCGCACCTCTTGTGGGCCCACATCAGGCTACTGATGCACCACTGCAGTGGGAGATGGGCGTGGGCGCGCATCCTCGCATCCGCGCAGCCTGTAGGTGACTGCGCGCGATTGCGCGCTAATCGCGCGCTGGCGAGGGATGGCGCACAGGTGAAGGTAGACGGAGCGTTGGCGAACCCTGGCGAGTAAGGGAAGCCTTAAACTTCCCTACAGCACCCAGATCCGAAGATCGTGAGGGCGCAGGAGATCGTCGGCGCGTTGGTGAGCGCTGGCACGCAGGAAAACGTTGGCGCACATGGCGCGCATCAGGTTGAGTGCGCGCAGTGGTGCCCTGGCGCGCAGGTGAGCTCTGGCGAGCGCTGGTGTGCTTTAGCAGAAACATTTTCAACAGGTGCGCGCTGGCGCGCAGGTGAACGCTGACGCGCTTTATCAGGAACGTCGGCAGCAGGTGCGCGCTGGCCCGCTATATCTGCAACAGTAGGAGAGCGCCTGTGCGCTAACTCCGAAACCTCAGAGAGGTCAGCTGAACTTTGGCGTGCATGCTTGGCATGGCGCGTAAGGGACGTGTGCGCTAATTTGCGCGTACGCCCTTGTTGCCCCAAAGGGACCATTGCCTGTTTTATAAAAACAGGTTTAGTTGGCGCCCACAGCGCATCAGCAGCCAGGAACGGCGTCGGCAGGTCAGCAGGTCTGACGGGTGGAAGGTCAGCGTGCCCTTTGTCAGGATGACCTTCCACCGAAGGGGATCGCGAACGATCCGCAAAGAGGTCCAGGGTTGTAGCAGAAACAGTCGGAGATCGGTGACGAGGCTCCTCTGCAGCGGACTGCGACGATGATGTTGAACCGAAGAGGTGCCTCTTCACACCCTTATGAGGTGAAGGAAGGCCTCTCCGGCGAAGAGGAAGGCGAGCCTTACAACGTATGCGCCCTCTGGGGGCCATTGGGTCAGCAAGCTGACTATCAGCAGTCCTCCGAAGAGGAGTCTCTCTGAGTGAACTCCCGAGGGGGAGAATCACCGGCAGGAGAGACTGTTGGACTTAGTTCCTCCCTTGAAGGTTGAGCAGAGGGAGAAACTAAGTCTTTAGCTACAGCAGGTTGAGAGGTTGCAGAGGTAGGAGATACCGCATCGGATACCTCTGCCACCACAATGTCGACGATAGACAGAGGATCAACCTCTGCCAAAGTCGGCGAATGCGTGACAGCGGCACCCAACCGGATGATGTCAAACAAGGCTTCCTTGGAGGGCGAACCTTTGAGCCCAAAGGAAGACCAAAGCTGGAATAAATCAGTTACATTGATATTAACATTTAAATCCTCCCCAAGGGGAAGAGGTGGAGCTGCCTCGCTAGGGGAGGCAACGCCATCTCTCAAACCCCGAGATCGGGAAACAGAACCATGGTCTACACTACCCCTTGACGGTTTCTCGGAAGAAACCAATCGAGTGGGAGCTTCGGAGGAGGTTTGGGCAATGGAGGAAGAGTCCTTGGGATTTTCTCCTTTCAAAGAAATCTTCGAAGGAGAAATATCCCGCCTGGACTTCTTCTTCCGTCGCCGAGAAAACCTCTCCCACTGGGAGGTAGACCACTCCCTACACTCACCACATTTATTACTACTATCACACCGTTGGCCCCTACAGTAAGGACAAAGGGTGTGAGGGTCCGTCTCGACCACCGACATAAATGTACCACAAGGGCGGTCGAGTAATCCAGGACATTTGCGCATTTTCACAGAGGCCAACTTCACACACAAACCTGTAGGAGAAAAGCAGAAAGACATTAATGGCTGTCAGAGAGGCGAGGGTGAGAGCGGACACATCCGACTACCACCCGAGCCGAGAGCAAAGTGAGCTCAAGCACCAGTGTGTGTGAGGAGGGGGGGGGGGGGGGTTAGCAGGCTACCCCTAACCCCCGCTAACTAGTGGTGGGGTAGTAAACCCTCGTTAAAATTCTAATGGCTCGTAATTTCAGCTACACCGAAAGTAATAACCCCTATTAAATAGCGTGGTTTGTATGTCAGTTACGGAACAATCCAGATTTTGAAGGCCAAAGTATTACCCTTACCTTCTTACTTGGATATCCATCTTTAACTTCTCTATGGTATAATTCCCTTTGCTTATCATGCAAGTCCACTGACCTAACTCTAAAGGTTAAGAGTCAAAGCTTAATAAATGTTTTGTGAAAGAAACAGAAAACATTCATATCTTCAAACATCTCAAGACAGATTTTATGATATTAAAGCACTCACGGAACCCGATGGAACGGTGTGGAGCCTGTAGCGTTCCATGGCAGAATGAATGAACTCTGTGGACAGGAGCTGAGGACCTCCCCCTAAAAAGGCTCTTCGAAACTCCTCAGTAATTGTACCTGGAAAAGGATGAAGGCATCTAATAACCCTGCAGTTTTAAAGTGATGAACAGTTAACATTTTGTATACTATTCAGTTCAGGTTTCTGGATTTCAATGTTCCATACAGTTCTGTATAAAGTACATGAGAGAGAAAAAATTTTTATTTTGTGATTAATTACACCCAAACAAGGTTAGAATTTACTTAGTCAAAAACCAAATCTAAATTAAGGTCTTCATGAACTCAAACTTACTAAGAAAAAGAGAGGTAACTCAATGTGTACTGACCCGTTGGCCTCCAAGTCGAACATGTAATACTATGCTGCCCAGGGCGTGTTGGTACATGCACAACTCCATAACCACAGAGGTCAATTCGGCCAAAATCGTCTTGCCGGTAGACCTGGAGCAACAGTCTCGGCCATCCTATGAAAATAAGAGGTGAGTTACATCACTGAAATTTGCTGCAAAACAAAGTCTAGTTTTAAATTTACTTTTGCTTACTGAGAACAAGAGAAAATGGTTGAATTAATAAATAGTCAAAAGTGTCATTTAACTATACATACACATACTACGAGAAAGATTTTGATTCTGTCAAAACTACAGCAGCTATAAAAGCCCTTCAAAGACAAGGAATACATGAATATTATTATTATTATTATTATTATTATTAATTGCTAAGCTACAACCCTAGTTGGAAAAGCAAGATGCTATAAGCCCAGGGGCCCCAACAGGGAAGATAGCCCAGTAAGGAGAGGAAACAAGGAAAAATTAAATATTTTAAAAACAGTAACAACACTAAAATAAATATTTCCTATATAAACTATAAATACTTTAACAAAACAAGAGGAAGAGAAATGGGCTAGAATAGTGTGCCCGAGTGTACCCTCAAGCAAGAGAACTCTAACCCAAGACAGTGGAAGACCATGGTACAGAGGCTATGGCACTACCCAAGACTAGAGAACAATGGTTTGATTTTGGAGTGTCCTTCTCCTAGAAGAGCTGCTTACCATAGCTAAGGAGTCTCTTCTACCCTTACCAAGAGGATGGCCACTGAACAATTGCAGTGCAATAGTTAACCCCATGGGTGCAGAAGAATTGTTTGGTAATCTTAGTGTTGTCAGGTGCATGAGGATAGAGTAGAATCTGAAAAGAATAGGCCAGACTATTCGGTGTATGTGTAGGCAAAGGGAAAGAACTGTAACCAGAGAGACGGATCCAATGTAGTACTGTCTGACCAGTCAAAGGACTCCATAACTCTCTAGTGGTAGTATCTCAACGGGTGGCTGGTGCCCTAGCCAACCTATGTTACTTAGATATCTTTATAGGAAGTATAGCAATCCTAAAACTACATAAAGATAGTGAGAAATTCTGATTGAGAAAAGAGTTAGACAAGAAAACACCATCTCTCCTAAATTATTCACAGCATACCTAGATGAAGTTTTTAAGTACAGTGGTACCTCTACATACGATCTTAATTCGTTCCAGAAACTGCTTCGTATGTTAAAACAATCGTATGTTGGAGCAAATATTCCCATAAGAATACACTGTAATTTGTATAAGTCGTTCCACACCCCAAAACCCTATATTAACTCCTTAATAAATTACTACATATAATTACACATAACAATAACATAACTGCATAAAATGAAAGAAGCATGTAAAAAAGATAATTGTAAAGAAATAATAAATAAAAAATTTGTTTTATTGTCACTTTACCTTAGAGACAGGCCAACGCAGGTGTAGGATTTGCTACGCCAGGAGGAGACGGACGATCGGCAAGAATGTAGACATGGTGTTAACATGTTCTTTAAATAAATACTCTCTCTCTCTCTCTCTCTCTCTCTCTCTCTCTCTCTCTCTCTCTCTCTCTCTCTCTCTC
The DNA here is from genome assembly GCF_036898095.1 of Palaemon carinicauda. Lineage (NCBI taxonomy): Eukaryota > Metazoa > Arthropoda > Malacostraca > Decapoda > Palaemonidae > Palaemon > Palaemon carinicauda. Next base: position 157,441,009 of record NC_090725.1, on the reverse strand, counting down.
TCTCTCTCTCTTTCAGAAAAAAATAATAGACGTCTCTAACACTAACAGTGAAGAAGAACAAGAGAGAGAGAGAGAGAGAGAGAGAGAGAGAGAGAGAGAGAGAGAGAGAGAGATTTTATTTAAAGAACATGTTAATGCTATGTTTAGAGAGAAACAGAAAAAGAGAGAAGACTTTTAAAAGAGCTTGTTAATGCTATTTTTGTTTTCTTTGCTTCACTTTTTTCTTTCTTTCTGTTCATCACGCTGGCCCTTCTCACAAATGATCGTTGCCAACAATCTCTTTGTCCTTTATCCCTATCAACAAAAGGCGTTTTATCTCTTCCAGGGTATTGCTACGATGTCTTGTAATAATGGTGATCCCCTTCGATGGTTTATCTGCTTTAATGGCTGCCTTCTGCTTGATGATCATCGAGATCATAGGCATATTCCAGCCATATTGTTTAGCCATATCACTCACATGCACACTGCTCTCATGTTTTTCTATAATTTCTTGCTTTAATTCTAATGAAAGAATTGCCTTCCTTTTCTCACCACTACCTGTACTGAAACTCAGCTTCTTAGGCACTATGATTATAGGCAAAATCAAAAAGGAAATGTGAGAAAAGGAAGAAAATAAGCACTGTTAATAACAGACCAAACAGAGGACAACCACACGATAAACACAAGAACAGAGAACTGAGCACTCGATGCTCAATGGCGTCCCTCTTACGTGCAGCCATCTACCGGCGTAAACAAGATCTACATCGTATGTTGGAGCAACACTTCGTATGTTGAGACAGAAATCTTGTCGAATTTTACTTCGTATGTTGGAAAATTCGTATGTTGGGACAATCGTATGTAGAGGTTCCACTGTATATAGATTGGGAAAATGTAGGAATTAATATTAATGAGGGATACCTTAGCAACTTAAGATTTGAAGATGACATAGTTGTGTTTAGTGAATCATGGGAGGATTTACGAATGATGACAGAAGATTTGAACATAGAAAACAGAAATGTAGGACTGAAAATGAATAAGAGTGTAACTACAATAATGCTCAATGAAAATGTAGAGACAACAAATATGAGTTTTGGACAAAGATCTAGAGATTGTTAATGGATACGCGTAGTTAAAATAGACAGTAAGAGTTTCCTGAGAACCCAAGACTGAAATTAATAGAAGGATAAGCATGAGATGCAGATCATTTGGTAAACAAAATGAGACTATGAAAAGTAAAATACCATACTTTCTACAAAGAAAAGTACTTAATGAAATGGTTCTACCAGTATAAACTTATGCATCAGAAAATTAGACAATTACTAAAGCCTTAGAACATAAGCTAGTTGCAACTCAAAGAACTATGGAAAGAATGATGGGAATAATGCTAGAGACAGAAAATGTGCAACATGGATATGAGAGCAAACTTAAGTAAGGATATACTTACATGTAAGAAAAAGAAATGGACATGGGCAGGACATATAATGAGAATGACAGACAATAGACGAACATTAGGAATAACAGAATGAGTCCCTAGAGATCACATAAGAATAAGGGGGAAGAAGAGAAAACGATGGATTAAGGACCTAAGAAGATTTGCGGGTGTGGACTAATATAGAAAGACCATAAACACATGCAAGTGGAAGGACATGTCTGAGGACTATGTTCTACAGTGGAATAGTAACAGCTGATGATGAAGACCCACAATACATTTCTTAATCAAAAGCTTTTATACCAGATATCTCATTATTCCTTACAATCAATTATGAAACTTAAGACTAGGAAATGGAAACATCAAGACTGAGACATCACAACATATTGCATTTATGAATTTGGGCTATAAAATGGATTTTGGCATAGGAAAAATCTGTTTTTGGGTGAGATAGCTTTGCCGTCCTGGTGTAAATTCCTCATTGGCAGCTTCTATAGTCATACCTTTCGTCACAAAAGAATCTGCTTACGAAATTTTAACTCTGCGAAACGAGATGCAAAGATTTTTCTGACTCACATTGTTTAAAATGTTTCATGTTCAGAAAAGATTTTTTGCCAGCCAGGCCGACAATAAAATAGTCACCAATTAAAAAAGTTGAAGAAAATGGGCATAAACAATAGAAAATGTATCTCTTTATAGTAAGGGTAACAATGATAGTAAAGTACACATGGTACTATTGTACAGTATATATTTTGCATATGTAGAGTTTTGTAATGTATGTATTGTATTACTTTCCACTTATTATTGCATTATGTTCTAATAATAATGACTTAATTTACTGGTATTAACAGTTAGTTTAGGTATATTGAAGGGTTCAATTGTATTTGGCTGTCCAGTATTTCATTGTGGTTATACTATAGCTTCTACTGTATTATAAAATTTAGTGTGGTGTTTTTGTAGGGTTTGGAACGAATTAAGCAATTTACATCTAAATTGTGACTCATAACACAAATTTTTCACGAAATGAAAGCCACTCCAGAACTAATTAATTTTGTGTTGTGAGGCATTACTGTACTTGGAATATTTCTGCGAGTGATATACTATAGAAATTTTGCCTTGGAGGTATCAACGGAGTTCTATCGTCCGGAGCGAATATCACGAGATATATTGTGTATAAATCACTCCATGGTTATCCTTCCCCAAATAGAGTTAATCTTGTCTCGAAGGATAAGGTAGAGAGTAGGATACGTGGACAAGTGAGCCGTTAAAACTCCCAATCTCAATGTGCTACAACTAACACGTTTCCTGTTGAAACATTCCAGGTGCAATCATCGCATGACATGAGGTCTTACACTGAGAATTGGGAGGGGATGAAAACGTAACAGGCGGGCCATCAGGACGACAACTCTTATTACTTAAGGGTTTCCAATAAAAGATGACTTGCCACATTTAACAATTGGAACATCTATATATATTATACAAAAAAAATTAGTATTCCCAAAAACGAACAAGTAAACAACAATACAAAGAATCGTGAAACTACTGTATATCGATTGTCATGAATACTACGTAGTGTAAAATTAACTGTACGCTAATTTTCTTTAATCTCTGCAAAAACATTATCTAAAGAAAAAATACTAAAAAGACAAAACCCCGAAAAATCTATTTTTGGGTGAGATCGCCATGTCGTCCTGATGGAGGTTCCTAAGGTAGCTTCCAAAGGGATATATCATACTACAGTGATATTCCCAGAGAATTAACCAGGTTCCAGAATTCTATCTCCTGGAGCGAATATCCTTAATATTTTCTCAAGGATATCGCATAATATCAGAGGACGCATTCTTGACACGCCACATAGCAATCTGCACCCCTAATAGCGTTTACGCTTTGAGGGGGACGTGGCAAAAGAATAGAAGGGGGCCATAACAAGGTTACCCCCGTTCCCGTACTACTATTGACCACCACCCCAGTGCTATTCCTAAGATGGCGGACATTCCTTGTAGCATTGAGCGTGGTGCTACAGATACAGTACGTCAGGGAGGGAACTGTGAAGATCTTTTCTTTTAAGAAAGATGGGTGGGTCCATCAGGACGACATGGCGATCTCACACAAAAATAGATTTTTTGCTTCGCTCAAAATCCGTTTTTTGGGCTCAAGCCATGTCGTCATGATGGAAGTATATTAGTGCATTAATGCATCTGTGGATTTTCATCAGTGCCTTAACCTTGGGACAACCTTTCTATGATCATTTGGATCAATCGAGACAAATGACATTACCGTTATCCGTCATTATCACTAATCATCTCCGATGTCAGTGCTTCCTGCCCCCTACAGGGAGGAGTCATTCTAGAGTCTAGACAGTAAAAAAAGGGGCCTCAAGGTAAGCATATATTGTATGGACAAACATAAGAATACACCAGATGAACAAACCGTCTCGTAGTTTGTGAAAATTACCAAATACTTAATAGTGTTTCTTAAATCCGTTGTTTGTGAGCATACAAATATATAAAAGTACATACTCTGGACTTTTAATCATGCATTGGCGGTAAGTTAGGACGCAATTACATTCTAATAGACGTTTATTAGTAAGTAAAACGAATGTAGCATGATAACGGAACTATACATGTAACCTGTACAGAGATTATCTTTCTTTCTTGGAAAGCGAGAAATGATAAGTGCCACTCTCAGACTGAAGGAAATTTATAAAACAAATTCTCTTCATAATTCCTGTACTGGTTACTTTTATCAGCACTGTGTACTATGTACACCGGCACTAGTGCTATCTGTATAATTCCACACCTGGGATTTTGAACAGAGCTAGTGTCACCATGGTAACACTTAATCAAAGGAGGTCACACCCTAAGAGGGATGACCCCTTCTCCCTTTAATTGACAGTCCCAGTCAATTAGCTGTTCATCGTAGAATTAGACAGCGGGTTAAGTACTCTACCCGACTTCACCACATACTGCTTCAGATCATGGACTTGCTTAGCATAGTGTTTGTAGAACACTCTGGATGATTCTCACCCAGTATATGTGCGAGGACATTTGAAGCCCCAAACCATTGACTGTTTATAACAGTAATTAGGGGGCAGGTTTTAATACACTACCTGGCGCCACTACATAGTGTTTCAGTTCATGTACCTGTTTCGCATAGTGTTTGTAAAACGCTGGATGATTTCCATCCAGTGTATGAACGAAGACGCTCAAAGTCCATATACTGAAAGAAGTTCAGTGATGAAGCAATCTTTCTCGGATCATGACCTGTGGGAGTACTGTCGGGATCCGCTCTACTAATAAAGTAGGTGAGCTTCGCCCTCAGTTGTTTTAGGGATAAGTTTGACCCCGAGGTTTCTCCTTTAAAGAGCTGTCCTCCCCTGAAGTCTGAAGTTCTACAAAGACAGACCTTTAAACGCTCTACAGGACAGAGAGAGACATCTTCCTTCAGAGGGCAGATTCTCCAGGGACCCCACCTTTTAGTGGGTAGCTCATTCTTAGCGAGAAAGGATGGATCAGGGAAGAGATTCAGTTCTCCTGTTTCTGAGAACTGAATGTGGCCCTCATCCCTAGAAAGGGCCACTATTTCACTAACTCTAGCCCCTGAGGCTATAGCGAACAGAAAAATAACCTTTTGGGTTAGATCCTTAATGAACAATCTTCATTGTTCAAGGATGAGGCATAATGTAGGACCTTGTCCAAAGACCAAGAGATGGACTTTGGTGGTGCAGCAGGCCTAAGCCTCGCACATGCCTTCGGGATCTTATTAAAGATCTCATTCGCCAAGTCTACTTGAAAGGCATATAGAAGAGGTCTAGTCAAGGCTGACTTGCACGTAGTTATCGTGTTGGCTGCCAAACTCTGGTTATGAAGATTGATAAAGAAGGACATGCAGAAGTTCATTGAAATCTCTCTCGGTCCTTTTGCTTTTACGAAAGCAACCCACTTTTTCCATGATGACTCATATTGTCTTCTAGTTGACTTAGACTTATATTCTTCTAAGAATTCTATATTGCCTTTTGAGATCCCAAATCTTTTCTTAACCGCTAGGGCAAGAAAATCATGCAATGAAGGGTTTGGGTTCTCTGTAATAAATCGAAGGCAATTAATCTCTGAACCTACCGGAGTTGTCCCGGGTTCAGAATTAAGGACAGCCTCAGCATCTGTTCCTTCCTCAAGGAAGATAGATTGCTCTTGGGCTACCTGGGAGCCAACAGAGCTACTCCCACCTGGAAGGATCTCAGCATGTTGAGGACTCCCATCAGGTGATTGGACGGGATGAACTGGAAATCCTAAGTCTATCCCTTCCATACTAGAGACATGATGTCTATCATTTAAATTAGAGGATCCTCGTATGGGGCTACATATCAAGGTAGTTCCTTGACGGCGCTCGTAATGAAGAGGTCGGATTGCAGTTCACAGACTTGTTCCCATCTGGGAGAGAATAGGTCTGCGTCCGTGGACCATTCGAACTCTATCGGCCTGAGCCTGAGTAGAGCATCCACTGTCACATTGCGGATCGGTTGTATGTGAACTGCTGACAGGTGCCATCCCTTTAAGTAAGGGATGGCTAACTACACCTAGACTGTATGAGATGTTCCTTAGCATCATCGATTGCAGCGTCCCGTTATCGCTTCGGAGTCCCAGATCAGCCGTAAACAATCTGATCTGCTTGGAGAGAATTTTCCTACTCATGACTGGACCAACATGGTCTTGGGATTTTCGGGCTTTGACCTTTGTTAGGGAAGCGATTAAGGAAGGACTGCTATCGGTCTTTTCAGGCCTCTTCGAGCGTTTGATGCTTGTTTTCTCCAGGCTCCCAGCGCATCTTGCTGCCGTGCTCTTAGCACAGGGCCTGCCTCTATTGCGAACTGGAGAGAGATCAGGGTTCCTCCCTGTTCTCGTTTTGGGGATCTGACTGATTACCAAAGTCTCTTGACAGACCTTTCCATCTCCTTTTACCTTCCCAAAGGAAAGGAGAGTTGGAGTGACAACAGGCTTCAATGGCTTTTCAGTCATTGAAACCTTTGAGCCGAAGAGAATCAAGACTTCTTGAAGTTTATCTTTCATCCACGATGTTCCGGGGACCGGATCATTTCTTCGGATGTTCATAGACCAGCCACCTTGGGTGCTGCCCACCCCAGCCTCTTGTCCAGGAACATTGTTGCCTGAACATTTCTTAGGCTTAAATATTGCATGACTGTGTCTGCCAATTTTATGAAGGCAGCTAGGACTCTGTCTAGTCTGACGAGTATCTTTCCTAAGAAGTGCGTTGCTTTGAGTAACTTGAATCCTAGATAGGAGGGGAAAGGGTGATTGACTGGAAGTTGCCAATAGACGACTTTCAGGTCTGGTAAGACTATAGGCACCCTTTTTTGCAGCGGGGTCCTTATGTTCAGGAGGATAAACATCCTGAACTCGTTGTTTTATTTGGACTTGTTGAGTGGCGATAAGTCCTGAATGACTGAATTTTCTTGAATCCTTCTCGTAAACACACAACGGCCTTCCATGGAATTCGGTGGACTAAAGTTTCCTTACCACCTGTATGCTCTTGAGCTCTCAGGTAAACTCCTCCAGGAGGGTTTTTGATTATCGGAGGAGTTGAGGAAATGGTGGTAGAGATATCTCCACCTCTCATCTTAGTCCCAGCTTGATTGGGCCATGGACCCAAGGATCAAAGGTCCAGCGAGCCTAAAGGAATCTCCCTCCTACTAGAAGCATTTCTATACTTTGACTGATCAGTAGGAATATCTTTTCGACCATCTGTCTGTGACATCTCGGTCAATACAACTGTGGATTGTTGTTGAACCGCTCGAAATGGATTTCTAGACCTCTCCATCTTCCTTTTAGGTTGGGGACCCACAACCTTAGAAGATTCTCTTTTTGAAAGGATGCCCCACTTTTGGAGAAGTCCTACTTTCTCCGTGGAGGCGTTCTTAATCACTTTCTTGACTACCTTGTCTGGAAAGAGGTCTTTACCCCAGATGCTGGAAGATATTAGCTTTCTTATATCGTGTTTCGCTGTTGCGTTAGCTAACACAAACTCCCTACATGTTCTTCTAGCCTTTATAAAGGCATAAAAGTCTTTTACCAAAGTAGCCATATGTATTTTGGCTAAGACCTTAAGCATGTCTGGGGTATCTTGATGAGCCGAACAGAACTCTATGTAGTTCTGTAGAGATAAGGAGGCTGCAAGTCTCTCCTTTGTTTCTTGTTCATCCTGTAAGAGAAACTCAGATAATTTAGGAAGATTTTCCTTAAACTCTTAAACTATCGACTGGCGACATTCGCCTCAAGTCTTCCTACTGAAAAGGTGAAATGGGCCTTCTTCCAGTTCTTCTCCTGTCTGGGAAATGCTAGTGACAGAGGCTCGCACTCCTTGAGTGTAGGACACAGTTTACCTGTCTCTACTGCCTCAGTGACATATTTGAAAGCCTTCTCCGTAAAGGGGAATGAAATTGAAACAGGAGCGAGAAAGGAAGAGTGCTTGTTACCTGGTGTGGATACCTTCGACACCGAGTAACCCGCCTTTTCTATGCTGCTTGATAGGATAGCCTGTGCTTTATCATTGTCAAGAATCATAACCTCCTTTGATTCCGTTCCTTTTCCTGATGTTGGTTCATCCTTCAGTCTAATGAAACAGTTCGGGAAAGCATCAAAGCTTGGCCAGAACTGGATTTTGTCCAAAGGAACAGCACCCATCTTCTCCGAGATGAAGAGTTTGCCGTTTAAAATCGGCATTAGCTCCGCAAACCTCCAGGGATTGGTTGTGGAGCATGTCGGAAGGTCTTGATCTACGAGTCATTTGTACGACCCTTTAGGAGCGACAAGTGGAGCTTTACCAAGCTCTACCTTGCATTTCGCTTCCTGCTTTGTGCTCTGTTTGCACAAATTTTCTACTAGATTCTTGACTTGGGCCCATAACTGGTTCATTCCATCTAAAAGAGGGATAGAAGGCGGAGATATCGATGTCGTTGTCTCATGAGCCTGTTGGGACGGAGACAATTCCAACCCGACATTCTCCCCTTCTTCCCATGGGCGCTTTTTGCCCTCCTTCCCGCAGGTTATCTGGCCATCGGGAAATGTACCTCGTGTCTGGGGTACCACTATTTCCTTACTCGCTGTTGGAAATAGTAACCTACGCATCTTGTCATTAGGCAGGTAAGGACCCGGAGAGATTTTCTGAAAGCCTCTCACCCAGTTGCGTAGTTAGAAACGAGCTGCATCCCTAGTCTCTACCGACTTGGGATTCTTGAAACCTTCGGACAATAGGGCCCGACATACTTTGCAGGCCTGCGGGTTCCAATACTGCAGGTGTTCGGAAATAATATTGCAGGGGACATGAAACCTGCATGCATTATGTCCGTAAAAACACTTACTCTTAGTTTTGCAGAAGACTGCAACACATGACATCTGGCGTTCCTCCTGTAAAGAAAGGAAAAGAAAATGAATATACAATTGATTATCTCACTGATAACCAATATATCAAAGGTCATATCTTAACAGAATAGCTTAGAATAGCAAGCTATAAAGGGATAGTGGGAGACACATACTTGTGTATCCCTTGCAAGCAAATGCTGGTACCTCCCCTCAGTATTAAATGATAGGAATTTCCTTTTCGAAGGAATTCCAATTGAAAAAGGGGGTTTTCTAACCACTAGGAATAGGAAAGTGTATACTTCACTGTCCCTTTCATACTAAATACTGTGGGGTACGGAAGACTGATTTCTCAATCAGCTTAACGAAGAAACACTATTCCATAAATGTAAGAGCGACTGCAGCATAAGCTCGCATGAGGATACCCAAGATATGCTAAAAATAGTTACTGTATAATCATACTGTAGTTTTCTATTTGCAGTATGCTCTATATTGCAATATACTGGCTACTGTAAAATTATATATAGTATGATCCAGCCAATGTGTTGCCTTTCTGGTAAGCAACTGACTGTACGGTCCAGCTGGAATGATGCCAACTGGACTGGGGAAAGGAAAGACATATATATGTATATATCCCACCCAACTTATTTGCTGTGACCCCTTACAAAATCAAAACATAGAGTTTCCTAATCATGGAGACTCGAGGATAAGGGCTCTGCCCTTTAAAGGTTAGGAGTGTAACCTCCAGTCCTTAAAATTTTAATATTGCAGGGTAATCTGAAGGCTGATTTCTAGTCAGAATATTGAAGAATTAAATTCTTTCAATATGAGATTGGGTTCCACAAATATTTGGGTAGGATTTTCAAATATATTGGAAAACACTACTAGTATAAAATATACAGAAGCTTTCTATTTACAGTATATCCTATACTGCAAAAATACTAACTACAGTACCTGTATAAACATATACTGTAGTTCAGCCAGCATGTCGTTGGCATAGCTAGCTAATGCTAGCACATCTAGCCAGCTAGCTAATGCTAGCATATCTAGCCTGCTAGCTAAAAGAAAGAGAGATAGCATGGAGAACAGGCTACCTAATACTGTATATATATACAGTAAAAGGGATGTAAAAGTCTACTATCACTACCTTCTCCAGAAAGAATGTTCAAATGGAAGGGGAGAATATAAAATTCAAGCTTCCATCCAGCTACAGTACTGTCGCCGGCAAGGATCTGTCTAAACCTTGCCGGCCGGCACCGCTGGCCAGTACTGCCGGCTGGCAGTATCAGTACAGTCGGCGTGCTGCCGGTTGAGTAGGCACCATTCTGTGCCGGCCTGGTATGCAGCACCCCGGCAGTAGCCACTGTTGCTAGCAGTTCAAGAAAGAACTGAAGAACCTTTGTAAACAGAAGGGACTTCCCACTTACAGCCAACATGGCCAGCAGCTGCCGGCCGGCAGCTGCCCTGGTTGCCTGCCAGCAGTCACCATGACTGCCGGCCGGCAGTAGAAATTACTGCCGGCCGGCAACTAATATGGCCGGCAGCTCACAGCTGTCATTACTGCCGGCCGACAAATGTTAAGACTGCCGGACGGCAGCTGTCATGACTGCCGACCGGCAGCTATCAACTGTAAGAGTGGGAGTCTGGTCGATCCCGGCAACCCACCGGCAACAGTAAGGTTGCCGGGATTCGCCAACATAAAGGGATAGAAGGGAAGGAAAAAGAGGGTCCTGTGAAAGGTACAGCAGGAGCCGGCCGTAGCCTGTCCTGCCCCACCTAACAAACTCCGTTCCTGTATTAGAACTATCCCATGTGGCTAAAGAATTCTATTCCTTAGCCTAGGGTTAGATTAATACGATTAAGAGGTTGGTAGCACCCTCGCCACCACCTCTAATGGTAAGGAAACGGGGTTGTAGTGCCAGAGTCCCCTAAGCATTAGAAGAATTCTATTCCTCAGCCTAGGGTCCACTAACACAGGACTAGTCTGCTAGGTCACAGGAAGAAGGGTTATATCGTACAGACCCTTCAGGAGTGGCCTACGGAGGTCTAGCCTCCTATGTCGGTAGCCTAACGTAGCAAAAGAATTCTATTCATCTTGCTAGGTAGCTACCGACCACAGACTAAATACTCTGAGATTCTGTCCAAAACCCCAAAAAACTGCATCTGCGGTTACAGGGGAAGGGCAGAAAAAAACGTAGAAAAGTCATGCCTGAATTAAAAATTCGAGGCCGACCTGCTAAGGTTGTAGCCTGAGGCTACACTCAGAGGGAAGAGGGATTACCCTTAAATCTCCCTTTTTTGAGAGGTGTAAAGTTTCATCCAATTTAAAAAGATACCCATCTCTGCATAATTGAAATCACCATACACAAGGGTAACCAGGGAATACCTAAGCGTATAATAACACGTCTAGGTTAGGTACCTAGGCGAGACGACATCTCGGTTACCTCACTCTCCGAGACTCTAACTATACGACGACATGGAAAGGAAAAATATGCACAATGTAAATATCTTTACAAGAATTTATTGCCTAAATACGTAACATAATTAAATAATTAATTAATGATATATGATGCTATTTAAAAACCGGGAAGTCGTTCTGCTAACTAAATAACATGCTCAACGAACGACAGCGCTCATAGCGCCTACGGTACAGGCTAGCTCTAAACACAATAAATTACTCAAATTTCACTGTGAAAAGGGAGCTAATAATTATTCATTGTAAAGACCCAATACTCAACTTTCCAAAGGCGAAAGAAGTTGGAGAATGCATGATTAAATCCTTGAAAATCGATCGAAAAGTTAGATCAACAGGGATAACCACTGAGAGAAATCGCTACAAAATTAGGAATGTCCGCCATCTTGGGAATGGCGCTGGGGTGGTGGTCAATAGTAGTACGGGAACGGGGGTAACCTCTGATATTATGCAATATCCTTGGGAAAATTTTAAGGATATTCGCTCCAGGAGTTAGAATTCTGAAACCTGAAGGTTAATTCTCTGGGAATATCACTGTAATATATATCCCTTTGGAAGCTACCTTAGGAACTTCCATCGGGAGGACATGGCTTGAGCCCAAAAATATTTATGTAAAATAACATATTCCTTTTTATCTTATAAAACTTAAATACTTTGGTTTTTAAGAAGAATTTACTTTTCATAAATAAAGATACAAAGAAATTTCTAATACTGTATTGACTGACTGAGAACTGTGTTGCGTAAATTAAACTGAATGCTAGTTTAGTTAATCTTTGAAAAAAGATCGAAGATTATCTAAAGAAAGTATACAAAAAGTACAAAAATTTTCTTAAAATAACATAATCCTTTTATCTTATAAAACTTAAACACTTTGTAAGATAATATTCACTTATCATTCTTTGTAGAAAAAGAAAGAAATTGCAAGTTATGCTATAGCTTACATCATATGACTGTGACGTCATAGAGTAGGCGGGGAGTTGACCTACCGCCATCATGTTTTTCGTTAGTTTACAGTAGGTTGATAAAACTTCTAATCCTACCTTTTAAGCTATAAACATAGCAATCAAATACCAAACAAAACCAAAATAAGCGAATGCCTATAACCAATTTAGGAGTACATCACCAAGATAACTGCCAAAATTCAGATTAATAACGAGTGAATATCCAACGATGTTGCCTACGTGGGCGGCAGGGAAAGTCTGAGGATACATGGGATGGTTCTAAGTACCGTCGCGTGAGGGGTCACTGATGGTACACCTGGCTACTCAATCTGCGATTGCCGCGAGTTTTGAATTTCTGCCGTGACGTCAGGGACTTAAGCTATATATATATCCACTGGGTAAGTCAGATGTTTAAAATGTAACAGTAATCAATTGTAACATATGCAGTAGATATATACAGAAAACCGAAGTTTTCCGACCCCAAAATTATGTAACAGTGGTAAAATAGTAACACTCATGACATAATGGGAAAAACATAACATATGACTCTTCACAATATTAAATAGTACATTGAAAAGAGGAACATGAGTCCTCTTGAACAATGTAGACTGAGAAGTCCCAACTATACAGTCTATAAGAGTCCATATACAACACTTAAGAAGTTGGTTTAATCACACTACCAGCAGCCACTACAAAGTGTTTGATCTCTTTCAACTGTAGTAAGTAATGTTTTGAATAACACTCTTGAAGATTTCCATCCTGTGTAGGACTGCAAGCCTGCAAAGGACATAGATTGGAAAAAAATTGAGGAAAAGGCAGCTTTCCTCGGGTCTTGACCTAATTGTGTACTATAAGGGTCAGCCCTTCTGATGAAATAGGAGAGATTGGACCTTAGCTGTTTCAGAGAAAGATTAGATCCTGTCGTCTCCCCTTAAAAAAGTTGACCGCCTTCAAAGGCCCGGCTCTTTAACAGGTAGGCCATTAGGCACTCCACGGGGCACAGAGAAGGGTCCTCCTGAAGTGAAACAATCTTCCAAGGCCCCCAGCCTTTCGTGGGAAGTTCGTTTTTTGCCAAGAATGCAGGATCAGGGTGAAGATTTACGTCTCCCATTTCCGAGAATTCAATGTGGCCATCATCCCTTAATAGGGCCACAATCTCGCTGACTCTAGCACCAGAAGCCATAGCAAGCAAAAAGATAGACTTTTGAGTAAGATCCCACAGAGAAGTAGAGGTGTTATCTATCGAGGAGGCAAAGTGCAGGACTTTATCCAACTACCAAGAAATAGCCTTGGGAGGTGCAGTAGATTTCAGTTTAGCAGAAGCCTTCAGGATCTTACCGAACAGCTCGCTATTAAGTTCAATATCAAAAGCATAAGCAATGGATTTAGTTAGTGTCGACTTACATAAGGCAATAGTTGTAGAGGCCAAACCTTGATCATGTAATGAGATAAAGAAAGAAAAACAGAAGTCCATAGAAATGGAAGAGGGTTGATGATTTTTCACTAATGCAATCCATTTTTTAAGGAAGACAAATATTTTCGTTTCGTGGTGTTGGATTTATATTCTTCTATGGAGTCAATTCTCTCCTCTGCAACTCCAAACTTTCTTTGAGCTGTGAGGACGAGAAAATCATGAACTAGAGGGTTTCCGTTATCCAAGAGGAAGCGAAGATAGTCTTCTGTTGAACATCCTGGGATAGCACTAGAGATGGTAGAGGAACCTGGAGAGGTTTGAATTCCAGAACAAGATGATACCAATTGCTCTTGGGCCACTAGAGCTGCTGTTCCCTTGAAAGTCCGCAGTTTGTTCAGGACTTTCATTAGGAAGTTGAATGGTGGAAATAGGTAGATGTGAGACCACTGGTTCCAATCCAGAGACATCGCATCTATCCCTATCGCTTTCGGATATAAGTTTGGTGCTACATACCGGGGTAGCTTCTTGTTGAACCTCGTTGTAAAGAGATCTATTTGCAGTTCTGTTTCCAGAGGCTTGGATCTTGATAGGGTGTCCGCAATAAAATTGCGAACCCCTTCGAGGTGAACTACTGAGAGATGCCAGTTCCTCCGCATTGCTAAATCACACGGTTGATCTGAGGAGACCTGAAGCCCTGTCAGTTGAAACGGTGGACTTCCGTCCCGTTGTCGGTGACTAAATTGATGTTTAATTTCATCTTTGGGTTCATTCTCTTCAGAGTCAGAAACACTGCCATAGCTTCCAGAATATTAATGTGAAATTTCTGAAATGCGATTGACTACCAACCCTGTACTTTCTTGGAAGGGGAGTGTCACCCCACTAACCTTGTTCTAAGGCATCCGTGTGATTAGTCCCTGAAGGAGGAGGGTACTGCAGAGGGACTTGTGTCGACAAACTCCTAGCAGTGGACCGCGGCTTGAGCTACTTTTGCAGTAAGACCGCAGTATTGTGGCAAAGATCTCTCCGACCATATGATGCCTTTCTTCTCCAGACTCTGTAAGCATTTTTAAATCTCTCTTTTAGTATCAGGTTCATCAAGGCAGCGAACTGCAGTGAACCCAAGACTCATTCCAGTTGCTGTCTGGTGAGTACTTTTGAACGAAGAATGCACTCGACAAAGTTTGCTATTTCCTTTCTCTTGCCTTGCGGTAGAGAGAGGGAGTGTGACTTTAGATTCCAGTGAAGCCCTAGGTCACTGGAATTCTCGAGTTGGAGACAGCCTGGACTTTTCGAAGTTGATCTGAAAGACTGTAGGGATTTCATGACTTTTTGAGCTGTCCGAAGACACTCTGACTTTGTTGCAGCCCAGACCAGCCAGTCGTCCAGGTATACCATCACCTGGAAGCCTTTGTTCCGTAATTGTTGGACGATGGCCTCGACTAGCATTGTGGAAATCTATGGAGCTATATTGAGCCCAATGGTCATAGCTCTGAATACGTAGGCCTTTCTTGGTAGTCTGAAACCAAGGTAGGGGGAGAAGTGCCGACTTATCGGAAGATGCCAATAGGCGCCTGTAAGATCTATGGAGTCAGTGTAGGACCTTTGGGGTAGTAAGGTCCATATTTGCGAGATAGTCAGTATCTGGAACTTGTCGTTCAGAATGAATTTGTTTAGTGGGGAAGAGTCCAGGATAGTTCGAAGAGTGTTTGAATCTTTTTTGGGCATGCGGAATAGACGCCTTTGAAAGTTCATGGATTCTATGCAACAGATGACTCCCTTCCAGAGAAAATCCTGCGCATAATCCTTCAAAATTGGGGTTGTGGGTTGGAAGAACCTCTTGAACTGGGGAGGTTTCTGTCTCCATTTCCAGCCTAGTCCCTCTGAGACTATGCTGTGAGCCCAGGGATTGAACTCCCATCGATCCCTGAACAGGTGAAGTCATCCATCTACCGGGAGCTCCTCATTGTTGGTATGAGCTTCCCTTACTACTGGTGCCCTTCTTTTGAGCCCTGGCAGGGTGGAACGTGGTGGTGGCTCTCTCATACACCGGGTTGAAGGCTGGACAATGTGGTACATGCTGATGGGGAACTGTGTATACAGTCTGAGGGATGGCGGCAACTGAGGCTGTCGAAACAGGAAAGAATTTCATTCCCTTAAAGAGTCATTTGGGCTTCTTGCCCTTAGGTTGAGGTCCTTCACTGGGGGTAAATTTCTGTTTAGAGGACATACCCCCCTTGTCTATGACGCTCTTACTCTCCTATGACACTTTGTCCACGACTTCCTTAACCAATTCCTCGGGGAAGAGACCTTCCCCCCAAATATTGGAGTTGATCAGTTTTTTAGATTCATGCCTGATCGTAGCAAAGGCTAGGACGTGTTCTCTACATGCTCTTCTGGATAGGAAAAAAGCATGGAGATCATTATGAAATATGGTTAGTTGAGTCTTCCCCAAGACAGGGAAGAGATTAGATTTGGAGTAGTTACTAATAAGCATCTCTAGATAAAATTGGACGAAAATAGAGGCAGATAGTTTCTCTTTGGTTTCCAATTCTTCCCTTAATAAGGATTTGGGAAATCTAGGCAGTTTCTCATTAAACTGCTTGCCTCAGATGTCTTTAACTAGTTTTTCAACATCAAAGGTATGTTAGACATCCTACCAAATGTCCAAATCAAAAGGAAGGGCTAGGGAGACAGGTATGCCCTCCACTAGCACTGGGAATGGTATAACCTCCACTACTGCTTTCTTTACAGCCTCTAAACTTTTAAGAGGTGAAAAGGAAGACAGTATCCTTGGGGGCCACAAAGGTGGCCTGCTTCCTGCCAAAACCAGAAAGTTGGGTATTAGTGAATTTTGCTGTCTTCAGCTCCTTAACAGAAAGAGATGAGCCTTGCTATGGTCCGGTATGATTGTTTCCTTAATGATTGTATCATCCCTTATTGAGGCTTCTGAGTCAAGCCTTACATAGCAGTAAGGATAACTATCGATCGATGGGAAGAATTCCAAGTCTGGGACTGGCTTGGAACCCAAACCCTCTCCGATGTGGAGGTACCCTTCACTTAAGACCATATGGTCAGCATAGCGCCAAGGGTTCTTAATTGCTCATTTTGGTGGGCTCAAAACTGGGGGAGCCTTAGAAGCAGGTGCCTTTTGGAAAGCTTCTATCCTCGTTATGAGGTCCGCTTGAGAATGTTCATGTTTGGTGGTTAGGTTTTCCATGAAGGCTTTCATGGACACCGTAAGTTCCGAGTTACAAGGAAACGGAGGTTTGTCTAACGTAGGAACAGGGGTGGAGGTGTAAGCTGGGGCTTGAGCAGGAGGGATGGGGCAACAAACTAAAGAGGCACTGGGAACTGTACTCACCCGATGTACATCCAAAGAATTTTCAGAGGCTTCCGTGGTCGGCAGGATCCTCTCCCTCTGATGACCCAGAAGAAGTTGTCAACATGTTGTCGGTGGTCAGGCTCATGACTTGCATAACATCCTGAACTTCATTCACATGATCTGCTGGTACCGGCGGGAGTTGAACCGTCGATAACTGGTGACCAAACGCAGAAGTCACCTCAGCCTTGGGAAAGGGGAGGTCCTTCAGTTCCAGAGAAGGAAGATAAGGGCCACCTTACTGAGAGCTTTTCTGGAAACCTCCTACCTTCACATTATCTGTGACCTGTAAAGAAGACAAAATTTAAATGAGTACAAATTATTAGGTAAATATTTGCATGTTTTAAGAGAAAAACCTAACCTAAATAAACCTACCACCTAAAAATAGCTAAAGATTACAAATAATCAAGACACATTCAAAACAGCTCAGAAATGAATAGAGATTTATGAAGCAAACTATTTGACAGTGCAGTAGGAATATAGAGGAACAATTCACATCAAAGGGACACCAGAACATCCAGAGTAGATCTATTGGAGGCAAGTTCACTCATCATACTGCCTAGACCAGCAACAGCTGTCCCCGAAGCGGCAGCAGCTGGGTTGAGGCAGCAACTATTTCTAGTAGCCAAGATAAAGACTGACCTATCAATACACCAGGTATGTCGACACAAAGCAGCAGAGGCATAGTAAAGTCGACGGGAGAGAATGAACAATCCTATAGGAAAGGGTCCACACTCAGGGGGAGTACAGGAATGAAAGGCAGCTAAAAAGGGAGCCTGCCTGACCTGATCATTATCATCAACTTATGAAAAGTGGGGGTTTAGCCCGTAAGATAATGAGAGCCGTTCAAGACGGCCAGGACGCTAAGAATTTGAAATTCAAAGGATGTCCTGAAAACCAGGCAGAATCCAACCGACCAACTCCAGAGGGCAATGGGAGAGGATAAGAAAGAGCAGATGACTAGCCTATGGCTGCAGCTGTGGAAGCAGAGGGAAAGATCCATGGCCAACACACAGCCAGTGCTAGAAGAACTCAAGCTGACAAGACTGGAAGCAGAGACAGAAGGCAACACTTCTGCCTAGATAGGCTAACCAGGCAAGGGAGTCAAAACTCCACAGCAAGAGGGACATAGCACAGGAAGGGAAGCTGCAGACACAGAACAGGCAACTGCCAAGGCGGTAGAGGAGGACTACAAGGGGTACCAACTCTACGCCTAGAAAGGATTAGGCCAGAGGGAGAACTGTGTAGGCAAGCCTGGCCTAACTAGTGGGTGAGGGAAAACTCAAAAGCTATAGTAAGATGACTAGGCCAGAGGAACATAGTTCCCAGTACAGTCAGGTTATGGCCTAACTAGGAAAGGAAAGGAGCAGAGAAAACACCCAAGGGTGATCTCTAAGGTGGCAGAGAGATTTAGTCCAGAGAAAGAGAAAATCTTGCCTACCTAGGGCCAAAAAAGATAGCCTACAAGTTATCCTGTCCAAGGATGGAGACAAAGCGTACTTCAGCTGCCATGGGACTAGTCAGGGATGGGAACAAAGTTCCACAGCAGGTAGGCACACTAACAGGCACAAGGGTAAGGGAAAAAGGGGTGGTGATGGGAGACTCAGAAATTGGTGAAGCGGCATGACATGAAGGCCCAATTTCGACATTAGAACAGGAATAGTGTTCCAAGGAGTCTGCAGTGATAGGGTACAGAGGACAAGTCCTCACAACCAGGCATAGCCTACCAAAGACTAAGAGAGAAGCCTAAGAATGGTTAAGACAACACAAGGGGGGTCTACCTGTGAGCATTAGAACGGGGGTAAAGCGTTCCAATTGGTAAATATAAGTAGACACAGGGAATAAGTTCCCAAGACCTATGCCACCTTGCCACACACATATAGGCTAAGTGGAAACTGAAAACAGTCACCCTAGGACAACTGAAAACACTATCCATCACAGAGGGACCTTCTAGACTGCAGCTCCACGCCGTGACAAGTCAACAGCATGGGAAGATAAACAGCCTCACCAAACCAGTAAGGTTAGGTGATTTAAAGGGATGGTGCATAAGTGAAAATTTATCAGACATGGCCACCAGCTAGGGTAGTGAGCTAGCTTAAGTCAATGCTGATAAAAACACACAAGAAAACACCAAAAAAGGGAGTGGAATACCCATAATCATACACTGTAAAATAATAATGTAAAACATATTCCTACATTGATATGAGTAAATAACTAAGCATTTCTGAGCGATTTGGTAACATGGTGTAATGGCGCCGACTGCATGACGGCCACAAAAAATAAAAGCATGTAAATCTAAAAATACACGAGGTAGAGACGCGAAATTCTCCAACACACAAAAAGGAGGGTACTGAACTTAGACGATGAGGAAGAAGCTGATGCATCCCTCATAAAAAATCACTCAAAAAGTTAAGAAAAATAGGCAGAAACTCTCCAAGCGATCATTAAAGATGACGCTGCGAAAGGGGAATGGATCAACAGGAAACTTGTTAGTTGAACATTGTGACAGGGAGTTGTAACGCTCACTTGTCCATGTATCCTACCCTCTACCTTATCCTTTGAGACAAGGTTAACTATTCGCGGAAGGATAACCATGGCTTGTTATTAACACGTCCCTGATTTATACACAATATCTCTCAGGATATTCGCTCCAGAGGATAGAACTCCGTTGATACTTCTACTAAGGTAAAATTTATCTGGTATATCACTCACAGAAATATCCCAAGTAGAAGCTGCCAATGAGGAACTTCCATCAGGACAACATGGCTCGAGCCCAAACATAAAAAGTAAGAGGTTGAACAGAAAATTGGAAGAAATGAGGAAAGAACAAAGGTAAAGAAAAAGAATATGAAGCAAGTGCAGCTACTCTAGGGGCCAAAGAGATGGTGCAAAGACCCTTTAGTAATGCCTACAGTCCCTAACGTACTAACCCCCATGGAGTCAAGGCATTCGGATTACAACACGACAATTCTCACCCTGAATCCCTCGTGAGCTGAGATGGAGGTCAACAGGATGACACCAAGTGATCCTCTCTTCACTGGCTTCCGACTGATCAGCTTGAGTTTGACCCTCGCTGAGACCTTCAACAACACGCCAGCCACCACCTATTATAAAAAGAGAGAGAGAGAGAGAGAGAGAGAGTTAATTTAGGGTAGAGCCTTGATAGATTTTCAAAGAAGCATATAGACTTAGGATTGATGGATTACAGGGAGAGCATAGGTCACTGTTGAGTAAGCAGCAACCGTTACCCTGCATCCCCAGGTGATACATAGGCAAAGATGGGACTCATCTTCAGAAAATAAATAAAATTGTATCACACCTAACAAATTACAGCTTTATAAAGCATTATGTCATGATAAACTGACTATATTGAAATTTCTAAAAATTCTCTTTTTAAAAATTATGCATACTGTAAAATGTGTCCCTTATCATTTGGGTATTCATAAGCTCACCTAGCTGCAATGACCACTTGCAAAACAGAGAGGATGCCTTTGTAAATCCGCTGCCTCCTGTGACTTGGCCGATGATGTGAACTTCGGCCATGGAATTTCTTCAGAAGCTACGGAGGAATGCAGGTGAATAAGTGTTATGTTATTATTAGCATTACATGTACAATATATACACTATGCAAACACACTTGTACCCACTTAAACGTTCAAGTACTAATAAACAGCAAGTCATTTGCAATGAAAAAAAAGAAAAAAAAACACATTCAAAACAAAAAATGGTAGAGTGCATTAATGATGAACAGATGCAACAGTGTAACCAGCATGAGATATATTGGGGATAGAACACCCACTAATGAAGGGAGAGTACAGTAATATTAGATTTGAGAACAAGTACGATGAGTGACATGAACGCTTTGCCTAATGTTATTGGGAAAATACTGTAAAAGCAATACAAATCTAGAAGAAAAAATTATATACAGCACTGGACAATAAAATGCCTCTTTTCAGCTTCAAAGAATGAAGTGGGACAGTATTTATTCTGTAGTAACCACTAGGATCAAATGTATTTTCTTTACAGTACTTCCAAATAGCATGATATATAAAAAAATTAATTCATTTGCATTTTTCCTAGCCATACAAATCTGAGTCCTTTAATTAGGGAGACTACTTTGGTGCAAGCTGGAATCAGTTGTTGAAATAGATAATGAGCAATTATCAGACAAGCGAGGGGGTGGGGAAAGCCCAACCCTACCTCACTGTTGGTTTGCTATTCACTTTTGCTACTTCAGCCCAGAACTTAGAGGAGGTGAGGAGAAGGTTTGAAGAGTGCAGCTTTATTAAAGGACTCAGGTTTGCATGGCTAGGGAAACAGAATTTTCATATCAATATTAATATTAAATAGATTTTGAGCAAAGCAAAAAATCTATTTTTGGGTGATATGGCCATGTCATCCTGATGGAAGGTTCCTTTAGGTAGCTTTCTAAGGGATATTTAGCTACAGTGATACTCCCAGAGAATTGACTATAGGTCTCAAGAATTTTAACTCCTGGCGCGAGTATCCTTAAGAAAATTCTTAAGGATATCGCATAATATCAGGGGACATATTTCTTGATACAACACATGGCAATCTTCATCCCGAATAGAGTTTTCGCTCTGAGGGGGAAGAGCGGCGAAATTGAAGGGGAGTCGTCATCAAGGTTACCCGGTGGATCCCCTTTCCCATACTACTATGGCGTAACCCATTCCTTGTTGCAATTAAGCATGGATGGCTACAGATAGAGTAGTTTTGGGTGGGGATTTGTTACATATATGCATACTCCTTTTTTGGGCTCAAGCCATGTCGTCATGATGGAAGTTCCTATAAGTAGCTTCCTGAGGGATACTGTATACAGTATGTACTACAATGATATTCCCAGAGAATTTTACCTATATGTCTCCAGAATTCTAACTTCTGGCGCGAAAATCCTTAAATTTTCTCTCAAGGATATCGCATAATATCAGAGGACGTATTCTTGACACGCCACATAGCAATCTGCACCCCTAATAGCGTTTACGCTTCGAGGGGGAAAGTGGCAGAATAGAAGGGGAGCCGTATCAAGGTTACCCTAGTTCTCATACCACTATTGAGTATCACAACAGCGCCATATCCAAGATGGCGGACATTCCTTATTTTGTAGCGAATTCGCACGGTGGTGTTCCCTGTTGATCTGACATTTTCGATCGATTTTCAAGGATTATTATTATGCATTATCCAGCTTCTTTCACCTCTGGAAAGTTCAATATTGAATCTTTACAATATGTGTTTTTTAGTTCCTGTCTCACAGTGAAATTAGAGTAATTTATTGTGATTAGGAGCTAGGCCTGTTACCGGAGGCGCCATGGGTGCTGTCGTTTGTTGGGCATGTGTTATTTAGTTAGTAGAACGAGATTCCCAGTTTTTAAATAGCATTAATAATTTTTTGGGGCTCAGGCCATGTCGTCCTGAGGGAAGTTCCTTTAAAGTAGCTTTCTAGGGTATATTTGACTACAGTGATATTCCCAGAGAATTTAACCTTAAGGTATCCAGAATTCTAACTCATGGCGCAAATATCCCTAACTTTTACCTTTAGGGATATCGCATAATATCAGAGGACGTTTTTTGATATGCCACATAGCTATCTTCACCCCGAATAGCATTTACGCTTCGAGAGGGAAAGTGGCAAGAACGAGAGGGGAGCTGTTATTAAGGCACCACTCCTTACTGTTTTGAGTACCTATATGACGTCATATCCGACCGCCATCTTGTTATTCCTTCTTTTGTAGCGCCATTACTCGGTGATTTTCCTATGTTCTCTCGCTATTTTGGAAGAATTTTGGATTTATCATGCTTTCTCCAGCATCATCTGCCTCTGGAAAGTTGAGTATTGATCTTTACATTGTATAAATGAAAGCTCTTGCCTTATTTATTACGAACTAAAGTTAAATTACTGTTGCAAGAGCTGTTGCCTAGCCGGAGGCGTCATGGACGGTGTCGTTCGTAATGCATGAGTCATTTAGCTAGCCAGAACTACCTTCCCGGCCTTTATAGCTTTAATATCTTTAGCTATTTAGTCTTCATTGCTAGGAATGCTTTATATTATGCAGATAGTATTAATTTTAGCTTCGGCGATTTAGGTAACCAAACCTATTGATGCTAGGCTTCCTAGCCTAGGCGTTCAGTTTTAGTACTTCATGCATGATATAATAGACTTTCCTGGTGTTATAATTTTAATGAAGCTTTAAGCGAAATTTTTTACATGTAAGATATTTATGTAAATGCATAATTTCCTCTTCCAAGATAGTATACGAGAGAGTTTCGGTGATTTAGGTAATCAATTCTCACTGCCTCTAGGTTGTTAGCCTAGTGGCTTTAGTATACTTTCATACATGTCCCCAATTGCTTTTCTGTATCGTGTTATTCAAGTGGAGATAGATATCTCCTAAACTTTTATAGGATGATACTAGTCTCCTTAGGAGATTTAAGAGCAATCTCTTTTTCCCTCTAAGTTAGCCTAGGCTTAACCCTAGTCAGTGATGCCTTGAATTGCATTCAGGTAGAACTAGGCTAGGGTTTTCTGTCCTCCCCTGTAACTGCAGATGCAGGTTTTTTGGGATTGGTCAGAAACTCAGAGTATTTGTCTGTGGTCGGTAGCTGTCTGGCAGGGTGAATGACATTCCCCTGTTAGGTCAGGCTGCCGACATAGAAGGCTAGACCTCCCTAGGCCACACCTGAAGGTTTTGTATGACATACCTTCTCCCTGTGGTCTAGCAGACTAGTCCTGTGCCGGCGGACCCTAGGCTGAAGAAGAGAATTCTTCTACTACTTAGGAGACATCAGCACTAGAACTCTGTTCCCTTTGGTTTAGGGGTGGCGGAAAGGGTGCTGCCGACCCCTTTACTGTATTAAGTTAACCCTAGGCTCCAGAATAGAATTCTCTAGCCACATGGGATAGCTCTAATACTAGAACAGAGTTTCGTTAGGTGAGGTAGGACAGGCTGTACTGCCGGCTCCTTCCACACCTTATAGGACCATCACCCCTCCCTATTCTGTCCTTTAGTGAAGGCCTAACCATCACAAATTCTTGGCAATCAACCTACAATCGACCTGGTTTCCGGCAGATTGTGGGAATGGCTCGGGTTTTCTATCTGTAGCTCGGCTGTGGCGGCTGCCGGCAGAAGTCCCTGTTCTGTTGAGTGTTCTTCAGCCCTCTCTTGCCCTGTTCTGTTGAGTGTTCTTCAGCCCTCTCTTGCCCTGTTCTGTTGAGTGTTCTTCAGCCCTCTCTTGGACTGCCATCCATAAACCTTGCCAGCAGGGACCGGCAATGTTATGGATGGGTGGAAGCTTGAATGTTACATTCTCCCTTCCATTTGAACCCTCATTCTGGATGGAAGGCAGTAAGGCAGAGCTCTTACACAATCCTTTGATCCATGCTTCCTCTCTACCTCTACTGGCTAGTACCACTGGGTCCTAACCTGCCGGCAGCTATGACTAGCTGCCGGCAGCTGGATGGGCCGCCGACCGCCGGGTGTAATACCTAATCGCTAGCTGGCATAGACTGCTGGCGGGCGGCGACCCGCCGATTGCCGGCGATCCGCCGACAGCAGGCTGACTGCCACCCATTATCCCAGAAGGCAAAAATATCTTCTGAACTGTACCCAGGTGCTAGCCTGCCGGCATATGCCAGCGGGTATTACAGTATATGGTTATACAGCAGCCAGTATAAAGGGATTTTGACGAAGGAAAAATATATTTCTGGGCGAGAGACCTGTGCCGCCTAGTGAAATGCTCCTTTTACATCATTTCTAAGGTAGAAACTGCTATGAATTTACCACAGAAACCAGAATTTAGATATCTCCTATCAATATCCCTGTTACAGCAAGGTGCCGTTCAACACCTAACTCCGATCTCTACTACCAACAGTCCAACCCACGCCAGTGACGTCACTCCTTATAGCCCCCAAGATTGGGGCCCAAGATGGGGGGGAAGTAGGGTGGGTTCACTGGGCGGCACAGGTCTCTCGCCCTGAAATAGATTTTTC
This sequence comes from Palaemon carinicauda, assembly GCF_036898095.1. NCBI lineage: Eukaryota > Metazoa > Arthropoda > Malacostraca > Decapoda > Palaemonidae > Palaemon > Palaemon carinicauda. The sequence continues at coordinate 157,416,016 of NC_090725.1, read as the reverse complement.
CTTCATCAAAATCCCTTTTCTGGGCTCCGACCTGTGCCGCCCAGTGAAATAGTGCCAGAGAAAAAGGGGGGCCCAAACTTGGCACAATATCTGAAGGGAAGTAATTAAATACAAAATAATACCAAAACATGTTTTAATCCAAGAAAAGGATATACTGTACTCTCAAACATTAAGGAGGGATAATAAATACAATTATGGCAAAAATCCCACACTAGGGATAGCAGGTAAGGCACAGCAAATAACGATGCAGATCAAAATAAATAACATCCTTAATGGTAAAATAACAAAAACTAACTCGTGGGAGAGTAAGACTAATAACAGGTATACAGTAATCAAAATCAATTCGTAGTACAGGTATAATCAAAATCAATTCGTAGTAACGTAAGATTATTAACAGGAGTATAAAACAATACACCATAAGGGTGTAGCTCAAGTAAAACAAAACCAAAACTAAGTAGGAACAATAAGTAAGGCAGGTAGGAGGAAGGGGGATAGAGAAAGACGTTGTGATTAAGACTCATTACCTTCAGGAGGAACCACATTCCCAGCTGCTACTGTAGCAAATTTTAGAGCTTCCAAAGGTTTTAGGTAGTGGCGTTTAAAAACTTTAGGGGGACTTCCAGCCTGTATATTTCGTAAGCTCATCAAAATTCATATGGTGGAAATAATTAATTGAAGTAGCTACAGCTCGTATATCATAGACATGGGGGAATGATTCAGGGTTAGCCTGTTTACTAACATAAAGAATCTGTTGTCTGATTCCTTTCAGGGTAATGGTTCTTCCATTTTCTCTAATGAATAAGGGCCCTGTGGATTCATGGAAGTTCTATTTAAGTAGGATTTCAGGGTGGTAACTGGACACAAGGATGGATCCTGAGGAAGTGGAACAATCTTCCAGGAGGACCATCTGATCTGAGGGTCCTCATTTTTAGCCAAGAAAACTTTGTTAGGGGAGAGGACTTCTCCTGAAGAGAGGAATTCAATATGACCTGGGTCTCTAGTCAAAGCTGACCATTCTGAAATTCTGGCGCCAGAAGCTAGGCTCAATAGGAAAAAGGTTTTCCTTAATAACGCTATGTAATTGCAAGATTCGTTAAGTGTGTCAGAGGCCAGCTTAAGGACATCATTCAAAAACCAGGAAACTGCGCTAGGGCGAGTTGATGGTTTCAATATGGCGCAGGCTCTCGGGATTGACGAGAAGTATGAATCCGTAAGGTCAATATTAAAACCAATGGTGTTGGCTGCAAGGCCTGATTCAAAGAGAGTTCTGAAGAAGGTTACTGTCAGATTCATAGTCATCTTTTCAACCTTTGAGTCCCTTAAAAACTTTGCAAGTTTTTTAACAGCCGAGTCATATTGTCGGAAGGTGGATTCCTTTTTGTCCGATTCCAAAAACAGGGTATTTTGGGGATCAATAGCTGCACCTCTTTGGGCTGCAAATTTCATGAAGTCCATAAAGTTAGGGCACTCTGAATTCTTGAGGAAGTTAACACATTGCAAGTTTGTACTACTTGTGTTAGTATTGGATTGGGTATCTGTCAAGGATGGAGACCCAGTTCCACCAACAGAGGAAACCAACTGCTCTTGGGCCAGTTGGGGGCTACCAGAGCTACTTGGCCTCTGAAAGACCTGAGTTTGTCCAACACTTTCATCAGAAGATTTATCGGAGGGAACAAGTAAACCCTCTTCCAAGTGTTCCAATCTAACGACATTGCGTCTGTGGCATAAGCCCGAGGGTCCAGGTTGGGGGCTACGTAACATTCTACTTTGTGGTTGGACTCTGTCGCAAACAGGTCTACCTGGAGACCCGGCACCTGAGATAAGATCCATTTGAATGATTGTTGATCCAGGGACCATTCCGACTCCAGTGGAGTTGTCCTCGAAATTGCGTCCGCCACTACATTCCGCACTCCGCTAGATGGACTGCCGACAGATGCCACTTGTTCGATGCTGCCATTGAAAATATTGCTAACATGACGTGATTTATGTGGGCTGACTTGGAGCCTCCTCTGTTTAAGCAGTGGACTATGACTGCGCTGTCTAGAACTAGTCTGATATGAAGGTTCTTGGCTGGGGTCAGTCGCTTTAGAGTAAGGAATACCGCCATGGCCTCTAGAACATTGATGTGAAGTTGTCGAAATACAGTCGACCATAGTCCCTGGACTTTCCTGTGTTGGGAGTATCCTTCCCAACATGTAAGGAGCCGTCTGTGTGAATGACGAGTCCTGGGGCCGGATGTTGTAAGGGGACTGACTTCGATAGACTTTTGACCTTTGTCCATGGCCGAAGTCTCTTTCTTAGAATTGGAGGAAGTCGAGCTTTTTTGTCTCGATGCTTCCCGTTTGCCCTGGAGCACAATACTCTGTTTATGTCTTTTAGTTTGGCCTTCAGAACAATATCTGTCACGGAGGCGAACTGCAAGGAGCCTAGGATTCTTTCTTGGTTCCTCCTGGACGTCAACTTGTCCCTGAGAAAACGTTTCGTATTCTTTGCTATTTCTGTCCTCTTGGCTTTCGGGAGACATAGCGTATGGTAACGTAGGTCCCATTGTAATCCCAGCCATTGAAACTTGGTCTCCGGGACCAGGCGGGATTTGTCGAGGTTGACCTGAAACCCCAACTGTCGAAGGAAGGTTAACACTTTGTTTGTTGCCGTGAGGCAGTTCTCAACGTTGTCTGCCCAGACGAGCCAGTCGTCCAGGTAAGCTACTATTTGAATCCCCTGGGTTCGTAGTTCTTGAATTACCGTCTCTGCCAGTTTGGTGAAGATCCTGGGCGCTATGTTGAGCCCGAATGGCCTCACTTTGAGTGCGTAGGCTTGGCTGCCTAGTTTGAAGCCTAGGAAAGGACGAAAATACCTTGCTATCGGAACGTGATAGTAGGCATCTGTAAGATCTATAGAGGTGGTGATGGCCCCATGGGGAAGTGAGGTCCGCACCTGAGAGACAGTTAACATGTGGAACTTGTCGCATCGAATGTAGGAGTTCAGACGGGACAGGTCAAGGATTACTCTTCGCTTGTCTGAGTCTTTCTTTGGCACGCTGAACAAGCGACCTTGAAATTTTAAGCGACGAACCCTTTGGATTGCGTTCTTCTGCAATAGGTCGTCTGCAAACGAGACTAGCTCTTTTGTTGGAAGTTGATAGAAACTGGTTGGTGGAGGGGGCCCTTCTATCCAACTCCACCCCAGACCTTTGGAAATTATGCTGAAAGCCCAATTGCTGAACTTCCTGAGGATTTTCAATGGGTTGATGACGATTTGCCTCCTCGGCCTCCGCATAATCCCTTGCCTCGGGTGAAACCCCTTCCGCTACCCCTGTTACGAAAGGCACCTCTGGTGCCGGAGCCTCTGGTGCGTTGGTAGCCTTGGAAGGAACCTTGGGATTCGTAGGCAGGGTTAAAGGCAGGGGAGGTAGCATACGAAGTCGATGCTTCCTGAGCCTAAGGGAACAACACATATTGTTGTTGAGGGTGCCCCTTCGAAGTAGAAGGCTGGTTACCTTGGGCCACTGGAACGGTTTGCACGAACTGAAGGGGTTGTCGGTTCTGAGAGGAGTGGAAGGGCCTCAGCCTCTTCCGGCTTCGAGCAGAGTTGCCAGCTGGCTCAAACTTTCGCTTGGGAACTAGGCCCCACCTAACCTTGAGGCTTTGGTTAACCCTAGCAGCCTCGCTGAGGACGGTGTTCACCAAGTCCTCTGGGAATAGATCAGGACCCCAGACCGGGGCTTTAATGAGCCTGTTAGGCTCATGTCTGATAGTAGCCTCAGACAAAACATGTCTTCGGCAACGAAACCTGGCTGCGAGGAACTCGTAGGCATCGACCAACAGAGTCTGCAGGAGGGATTTAGTGAGAACCTTAAAGAGGGGTTCCTCCTCGTATGTAATGGCGGTCATCTCAGCCATAGTGGCTGAATTGATAGACCTACTGAGCCTGCACCGGGCTTCGAACTCAAGGCGGATCAGCGAGTCCGGAAGCCTGGGGAGACGCTCGCTGAAATGTGTGGAGGCACAGTCAGCGCTCAGTTTGCCTGTCGTGAAGGTGGCCGGGGCGTTATGCCAGCACTCGTGGTCACCCGGGAAGAGGAGGGAAGTCAGGTCCGTCTCCCGGAGCTGCGGTAACGGCTTGTCCTCCTTGATGACCTGATAGGCTAGGTCCATCATCTTGGTGACGCATGGAGTGGGGGTTTGCTCATCGACCACGAACATCGTGTATGAGCATAGTGTTCACACAATCCCACTCATTCAATGTGCGAACCCAGGTAGACTGGACTTGTTCCTTAGGATAGATTACAGTCTCCTTAGGAACTTTATCCAACCGAATAAGAGCTTCCTCGGTCAAACGAGCGAAGCCGGGGAAGGGGAATTGGAGGCCCGGCGGGTAGAACTCAAAGTCCTCGATAGGTCGGGTGCCAAAACCATCGATGGTCAGCATGCCATCCTTGAAAGGAGAATGCAGAGCCATCTTCCATGGGTTATTCTTCGTGAACTCCGGGAGCTTGGAGGCGTCGGGGATGGCGTATTGCTGCTGTTGCGGCAGTCCCGAACGCATGAGGCTTTCCACTAAGCTCTCATTATTTTGCATCCTCTCAGTGAGGGATGACATCATGGACCCGATCTGAGTCAGAAGCTTGTTGGAGAAAGCTACCGGGTCAAAGGGAGCCACCGGAGTGGGAACGGAGGCTGGCGTCGTTCTCGAACCATGAGAGGACGAAGACGCGACAACAGAGTCTTTGGGGACTCGAGAAGAAGAAGACTTGACAGACTTCGGAGACTTTGAAGACTTACAGGTCTTGAGTAAAGGCCGTCGTTGAGCCTTAATCTTCGGGGTACCTGGGCGAGGCCTGGTATCAGGCCCGTGTTTCCCCGGGAAGCCCTGAAAAGAAGAATGGGTAGAAGTAGTAGAAGGGAAAGTCGGGCTAAGGAGAGGAATCTTAGCCCAGGACCCACCTGCCTCACTTATGTCCCTACCTGGATCCGGTTCGTCAAGGGCCATCGATTCAAGTCGGGCTAAGGAGAGGAATCTTAGCCCGGGACCCACCTGCCTCACTTATGTCCCTACCTGGATCCGGTTCATCAAGGGCCATCGGTTCTATGTCGAGGCTAATAGCCGCGACGTCTTCTGCTATGGTCTCGCCCATCTCCTCCTGGTCTTGGGCTAAGAGCAAGGTCTCGATCTTAGCGATGATGGGGTCCGCTACGTCTTTAGGAACCGCAGCCGATGTCTTGGCGTTGGGGTAGATAATGGAACACCATTCTTCAGAGAGAACATAAGGCTTCTTAGCCTTAACATTGCGGGCGAACCCGCCAACCCAGACCTTAAGGGTCGCCAGGGCTGAGGTCTTAGCAGGCTGGGAGCTCTGAAAGAGAATAGACCGTTACTAGTGGCAAGAGACTTCAACGTAGGAAGTGAAATAAGAAGGTTTAGATATCTCCTTGTGAAAACGGGGTCATCGACTAGAGGACACAGTGGAAATAACAGAAATGTCAAAGATTAATATTATGTAAATCTAAATAGTAACTGCAGTTCCACTTACCGAGTCCAAGGTGAGTGTAGAAACCAGCTTGTAACAGACCAAACAGTTGTCGGGGTGCCAGACGGTCAGTTCGTCGACAAGGACAGCACAGTGGGCGTGCGACCTACATACATCGTGGCCGCAAGCTTGGTGAAGTACAGCCGCACAGGCTGTCATCTTACAGCGGACCACCTGTAAAATAAAGATACATAAGTATCCAGTAGTAGGTAAGGGTCCTAGAGGAGCCCGGGGGCTCCGGGTGCTTAAAGTAAACCGGCAACCGCCGGGTAGGTATTGCATTCTAAGCCATAAGGGCGATCAGTAGAAAACACTTTATAGGGGAAAATGCAAACAAATCAAATCCGTATGGCTATGATCATTCAGAAGGGGAACAGTCGAGTATAAAATATAATGAATAATAATATGGCTAATGATATACCGTTGGCTCCGGGGAGACAACTGAGAGAGACCCAGGGGTCATTGCTAGCCTACCGGGGTAGGCAGGACAAACGGGGGGGGGGGGGGAGAGTCAGAGACTCACCGATGGTCACAAGGACCTCAACTAAAAAACTCGACAAGGTTCAACAAAGCTCGAAAGCTACAAAAGGGATTCCTGAAAATAAAAGGGAGCTAACATCGTGTGGGGTCCGTGGTATGCGGAACGTCACACGGGAAGGGTGGGGGAATCCTATTGACTGGGTCCCGTGGGGTGCGGAACGACACGGGGGAAACGCTGTAAAACCCAAAGTATAGCTGAAATCACTCCAGCCGATCAATGGCCAATCAGAGCGGCGGAGAGAAAACGGCTACGAAAAGGCAGGAGTAAGCGTAAAAATATATATATAGCCTCGCTAGTGTTCACGGTTCCGCTAGGGAAAGGAGTCAGTCGACACCCGGGGGGGGGGGAGGGGGTGGGGGAGGGGGTGGGAGAGGGGACTGGGGAACGAGAGGACTCGACCCGTAAGACAAAAAAGCTGATTCCAAGTCTCATAGAGGCAAGAGGCATCCCTGGAGTGGGGATGGGGTAGGCGGGTGGAAGGGGGGGTTGCCATACACCTGCAACGAGAACAAGCCAATGGGGAGGCAGGAGGCGATCACGTGGGACAGGGAGACCAGGAGTACCAACCTGGCCGATGAACCACGACAGATAATAACGGAATGATCATAAACGGATAAATAACTAGGTAATATATTATGATATATGATATAATGAATAGGAAAGCATGCGATAAGATTCATAGTAAGAGAGGGACGCAGGGGAGAGGCAGAGAAATAATGAGCCGAGACCTCCAGCGCGGGTAGGTACCGAGCTGGACAGGGGGGCCAACATAACACTAAATCGGGTAGATGCCGATCGTAATAAAACACAATAAACTAAAAAGAACTGCCTCGCGAGAGTCCCACTCAAACTAAAGCAAAAAACTAGGTGGTAATATAAATACTGTAACGTATTCTGCTAAGTAAAAAACGTAATAGCGGGAAGTAACCAACTAGGGAGCGCCCGAAGGCGAGCAGGCATGCCAACCTAACATCAACTATGATACGTAGAATGATATCATAACAGCGAAAATACCATAATCATAATGTAATAAAATAACACAGGGTGTGAACGGTGATATTACCCAGCAAGGTTCGAAACGAAAAACAATTAGTATAGAGGACTAATTGTAAGGCGTTAAGAACGAGTGAGAGAAGATAGCCAGCCACAATGGCGGCCGCGAATAGTAGATAATAAAAACTGCGATGGAATTAAAACTAAGGGCAAGGCTACCTCCAAAGACTCAAAACTCATTTGGTACTTAACTTAGATGGAGAGACAGTAGAGTCCGACATCATGAATAAATCCAGGGTAAAAACCGAGAAAAAACACCACAGAAATAAACACAGTGTGCGTGGTAACGTACTATGAAAAGGAGTGACGTCACAGGCATGGGTTGGACTGTTGGTAGTAGAGATCAGAGTTAGGTGTTGAACGGCACCTCGCTGTAACAGGGATATTGAGAGGAGATATCTAAATGGTGCGAGACCTCTGGTAGTGATTTATCACGCCCCAGTATATTATACCGACACCTTATTAGGTGAGCGAGCTGGGTTCAACCTAGCATTCCTATACAATTTTTTCTCTGGTAAATTCATAGCAGTTTCTACCTTAGAAATGATGTAAAATTATATTTTCAATTTAAAATAAATTTTTGAATATACTTACCCGGTGAATATATAAATAGCTTACGTCTCCGATGGTCGACAGATTCCAAAAACTTGCGAGCGATCGCCATGAAGGTTGCTGGGTGTGCCCACCAGCGCCGACTATCGGCCAGATACCGCATATACTTCTCAACCAATTCAGTTCTTCTCAGTCCGTAGGGTCTCTATCGGGGAGGAAGGGAGGGCCTTTAATTATATATATTCACCGGGTAAGTATATTCAAAAATTTATTTTAAATTGAAAATATCATTTTTAAATATTAAACTTAGCCGGTGAATATATAAATAGCTGATTCACACCCATGGTGGTGGGCAGAGACCAGTAATAAAACAATAAAGGCATATATGCTCAAGAGTTTTTGACAAATATTCAAAAAAACAAACTTAAGTATAGGTACCTGATAAGGAAGCTGACTCTGATGATTACTCTGCCTCATTAGTCCGCTATCTTCACGAAGCCCAGCGATCCTCTCAGGATGCTGAAAGACTCCCAGGAGCTGTTATAATCAGGGTGAACACCCCTACAACAGGACCTCATCAATACCCTTAATCTGGGCGCTCTCAAGAAACATTATTTTGACCACCCGCCAAATCAAAAGATTGCGAAAGACTTCTTAGTCTCCCGTACAACCCAAAACAAGATTAAAAATTTCAAGAGAAGATTAAAAGGATATTGGGATTAAGGGAATGTAGTGGTAGAACCTTCACCCACTACTGCACTCGCTGCTACGAATGGTCCCAGCGTGTAGCAGTCCTCATAAAGAGTCTGGACATCTTTCAAGTAATATGAAGCGAACACCGACTTGCTTCTCCAAAAGGTCGCGTCCATAATACTTCTAAGGGATCTATTTTGTTTAAACGCTACTGAAGTTGCTATCGCTCTAACTTCATGAGCCTTAACTTTAAGCAAATTACGATCCTTCTCACTTAAATGAGAGTGTGCCTCTCTAATCAATAGTCTAATAAAATAAGACAACGCATTCTTCGACATGGGCAAAGAGGGCTTTTTAACGGAGCACCATAAAGCCTCTGGAAAACCTTGCAGCAGTTTAGTTCTAGATAAATAAAATTTAAGAGCTCTAACGGGGCACAGCACTCTTTCAACTTCATTCCCAACAATCTCAGATAGACTTGGAAGTTCAAATGATTTAGGCCAAGGACGAGACGGAAGTTCATTTTTGGCCAAGAAACCAAGTTGAAGAGAACATACTGCTTTATTAGCGGAGAAGCCGATATTCTTGCTAAAAGCATGTATCTCACTAACCCTTTTCGCAGAAGCCAAGCTCACCAAGAAAAGTGTCTTGAGGGTAAGATCCTTCAGGGAGGCTGAATTTAACGGTTCAAACCTGTCTGACATAAGGAACTGCAGGACCACGTCCAAGTTCCAAGCAGGAGTAGAAATATGACGCTCCTTGGAAGTCTCGAAAGACTTAAGAAGGTCTTGAAGATCTTTGTTATTAGAAAGATCCAAATCTCTATGCCTGAAAACAGAAGCTAACATGCTTCTGTAGCCTTTAATGGTAGACGCAGAAAAGGAGCGACCGTTTCTCAGATAAAGCAGAAAATCTGCAATCTGCGCTACAGAGGTACTGGAAGAGGAAATAGAGGAAGACTTGCACCAGTCTCTAAATACCTCCCATTTAGATTGATAAATCCTGATGGTAGAGGATCTTCTAGCCCTCGCGATCGCTCTAGCTGCCTCCTTCGAAAACCCTCGAGCTCTAGAGAGTCTTTCGATAGTCTGAAGGCAGTTAGACGAAGCGTGAGGCTGACGCAGGAGATCCATCCGCAACGGCAGACTTCTTGGAATGTCTACTAGCCATAGAAGTACCTCTGTGAACCACTCTCTCGCGGGCCAGAGGGGAGCAACCAACGTCAACCTGGTCCCTTCGTGAGAGGCGAACTTCTGAAGCACCTTGTTTAGGATCTTGAAGGGTGGAAAGGCATAGATGTCTAAGTGAGACCAGTCCAGAAGGAACGCGTCTATGTGGGCCGCCTCTGGATCTGGAACAGGAGAGCAATAAGTTGGGAGCCTCTTTGTCAAAGAGGTCGCAAAGAGATCGATGGTGGGTCGACCCCAAGTCATCCATAGTCTCTCGCACACATCCTTGTGGAGCGTCCACTCCGTAGGAATCACCTGTCCTCTTCGGCTGAGACAGTCCGCTAAGACATTCAACTCCCCTTGGACGAATCTCGTCAAAAGAGAGATGTTTCGATCTTTTGACCAAGTGAGAAGGTCCCTTGCAATGGCGAAAAGGGAGTGGGAGTGAGTGCCTCCTTGCTTCGAGATGTATGCCAAGGCTGTGGTATTGTCTGCATTCACCTCCACCACCTTGTTTCGAACCAGACTCTCGAAACTCCTTAACGCTAGATGGACTGCTAAGAGCTCTTTGCAGTTTATGTGAAGACTCCTCTGGTCTGCGGACCAAAGACCCGAGCACTCCAGATTGTCCAGTGTCGCTCCCCAACCCAAATCTGATGCGTCTGAAAACAACACATGGTTTGGGTTCTTGACTGCAAGAGAAGGACCTTCCCGAAGACTTATGTTGCTGTCCCACCAAGCTAGATAAGTCTTGACTGAATCGGAGATTGGAATCGAGATCGTCTCTAAACCCTTCTCCTTGTTCCAATGGCGGTCTAGGTGAAACTGGAGAGGGCGCAGGTTGAGTCTCCCTAGAGAGATAAACTGCTCCAGCGACGAAAGAGTCCTTAGGAGACTCATCCAAACTCTCACAGAGCAACTGCTTTTCTCTTGCAAGAGACGGACTTTGAGCAAAGCCTGCTCCATCCTGGTGGAAGACGGAAAAGCCGGAAAAACTCGACTCTGTATCTCCATCCCCAAATAAAGAATGGTCTGGGATGGAGTCAGTTGCGACTTCCCCATGTTCACCAGGAGACCTAACTCTTTGGCCAGGTCCAAAGTCCACTTTAGGTCCTCCAGACAGCGATGAAGGGACGACGCCCTGAGTAACCAGTCGTCCAAATAAAGGGAGGCTCTGATCCCCGACAAATGTAGGAACTTCGCTACATTCCGCATGAGCCTTGTAAAAACAAGAGGAGCAGGGCTGAGGCCGAAGCACAGTGCTCGGAATTGATACACCACCTTCCTGTACACAAACCTCAGATAATGTTGAGAGTTTGGATGTACTGTATCGGAATGTGGAAGTATGCATCCTGCAGGTCGAGAGAGACCATCCAGTCGCCCTCTCTGACCGCTGCTAAATCGGATTTGGTGGTCTCCATCGTGAATTTTGTTTTTACAACAAACACGTTGAGAGCACTTACATCCAGCACTGGCCTCCAATCTCCTGTGTTCTTCGGAACCAGGAAGAGACGGTTGTAAAAACCTGGGGATTGAAGGTCCGAGACTTTCACCACCGCCCCCTTCTCCAACAACAGAGAAACTTGAAGATGCAACGCCTGTCTCTTTGTCTCCTCTCGATACCTGGGAGAGAGGTCTATCGGAACTCTCACAAGAGGAGGTTTTCGTACAAAAGGAATTTTGTAACCCTCCTTCAGCAACAAAACAGACTCCCGGTCTGCACCCCTCTTCTCCCAGGCCTGCCAGAAGTTGGTCAATCTGGCCCCTACCGCTGTCTGAAGATGTGGGCAGTCAGACTCTGCCACGTGAGGAGTTGGATCCTCTCTTCTTACCTCGTTTGCTATCGGCACGAGAGCTTCCCCTACTGGGAGCTCTGCCACGAAAAGGCGGGATAAACCTCGTCGCTGGCGTGTCAAACTTGGGTCTGCTGACATGAGAAGAAGAAGGCAAAACCTTACGAGCAGTCTTGGCCACTAAATCGTGCGTGTCCTTCTGAACAAGAGATACCGCGATATCTCTAATAAAATGTTGAGGAAACAAAGTAGAAGATAAGGGAGCAAAAAGAAGTTCTGACTTCTGACAGGGAGTAACCCCTGCAGAAAGAAACGAACACAGAGTCTCTCTCTTATTATTATTATTATTATTATTATTTGCTAAGCTACAACCCTAGCTGGAAAAGCAAAATGCTACAAGCCCAGGGGCCCCAACAGGGAAAATAGCCCAGTAAGGAAAGGAAAGAAGGAAAAATAAAATATTTTAAGAAGAGTAACATTAAAATAAATATTTCCTATATAAACTATGAAAACTTTAACAAAACAAGAGGAAGAGAAATTAAATAGAATAGTGTGCCTGATTGTACCCTCAAGCAAGAGAACTCTAACCCAAGACAGTGGAAGACCATGGTACAGAGGCTATGGCACTACCCAAGACTAGAGAACAATGGTTTGATTTTGGAGTGTCCTTCTCCTAGAAGAGCTGCTTACCATAGCTAAAGAGTCTCTTCTACCCTTACTAAGAGGAAAGTAGCCACAGAACAAATACAGTGCAGTAGTTAACCCCTTGAGCGAAGAAGAATTGTTTAGTAACCTCAGTGTTGTCAGGTGTGTGAGGACAGAGGAGAATCTGTTAAGAACTCCTGCTGTGAACGTAGCCGCCAGTTCATTAGAGCCATCCCTTATTGCCTTGTCTATGCAAGACATTATCTGAATAGAGACATCATTGTCCAATGAAGAGACCTTCTTACTTAAGGCTCCCAGGGACCAATCCAAAAAATTAAAAACCTCGAAGGCACGGAAAATTCCTTTAAGGAGATGATTCAGATCTGTGGAGGACCAGCAAACCTTCGAGCGTCTCATGGCTAGACGACGAGGAGAGTCTACAAGGCTTGAGAAGTCTCCCTGGGCAGAGGCAGGCACCCCCAAGCCAAGAACTTCTCCCGTGTCATACCAGACGCTCGCACGAGAAGCCAATTTGAAAGGGGGGAAGGCAAAAGAAGACTTCCCTAAACCTCTCCTGGTTACTAACCAGTCTCCCAACAAACGCAAGGCTCTCTTAGAAGAGCGAGAGAGAACCAACTTCGTAAACGACGGAGTCGATGAAGTCATGCCTAACGTGAATTCAGACGGCGGTGAACGTGGAGCCGCAGTAACAAAATGATCGGGAAAAACATCCCTAAAGATAAGCATAATCTTTTTAAAGTCAAGGGATTGCTGGACAACCCTAGGCTCCTCCCCATCTGAAGGGATCCCCAAAGGCACATCAGCAGGAAGGGGATCAACAACTTCCTCCTCCGAAGGAACATCATCCGACAAAAGTAAAGTCTTGAGACACGGAGAAAACACAGCATGCCGAGGCGGCAAAGATTGACAGGCCACATCAATATGCAAAGGAGCCGCAGCAAAAGTCGAGGGGACGACGTCACGTCGAGACTGCAAAGACTGAAGGTCTTGAGGTTGAAAAACAACACAAGACTGCGGCGACTGACGGTCGACATCACGTCAGGACAACGGAGTCGGCCGATGAATGTCACGTCGGGACTGCGGGGACTGCAGCTCAAAGTCACACTGTGACTGCAGAAACTGAAGTTCAACGTCACCGTAACTGACGCGACTGACGAGGAACACGATCAGAATCACGTTTAACAGCACCGCTGACATTAGCGATAACGTCAAAACGACGAGACAAATCTCGCTTAGGAGGTTGAAGACCTGAATCACGCTTGCCGGACTGACGAACAGCAAGCAAAGGTTCTTTACGAACCTGGTCATGATCATAAACTTCCATTAAGGATGAAAGTTTCAACTGCATGTCTTGTAAGACACTCAACTTAGGGTCAACAGGACTCGAAACGGACCGTGACGTCGGCAACGTCTGTGCATGCAAGTCATCGCACCGAACGGGACCCTCGAACTCAATGTCACGTTTACGCTTAACAGGAGAACAGTCATCCGATGACTGAATACGGTCAGAGCTGTCCCAATGACTACAGCCAGGACGCTGGACCTGTCCTGAAGGGACCGACTTGTGTTTCAAAGGTCTTGAAACCTTACGCCAAGGCTTCTTACGAGACGAATCATCGGAAGACGAGGAGAACTTCGTTTCTCCCGTCTTATGGTAAGGACGTGCTTGAAGAGCAACGTCTGATACCTTTGAGGGAACGTCTGTACGTTGGTTTACACCTCTCACTCCCTTAAGTCCTACGACATTCCTTCTCCCTGGTGCAGGGGAGCTTGAAAGAGGTCTCGGACTAGGCAAGTGACAAGCACGAACAGACGAACCCTCCGGCAAAACACTAAACACATTTGATGCACTTTCCACTTTACCACTTTGACCCTTTAAAATTTTAACGTCGGACATAAGCTGATTACTGTCCGAGGCCAATGATTCGACCTTCTCACCCAACGCTTGAATGGCCAATAACATATCACGCATAGAAGGTTCATTAGTGCCAATAGGGGGTTCTGAAACTACCACTACAGGAGAAGGATTAGGTTCAGGGGCATGGGAAGAGGAAAAATCTATAGATCTAGAAGAGCTTCTTCTCACCCAATCTCTTTCGAGTTTCCGAGTATATTTCTCATACTCTAACCGCTCGAATTCAGATAAAACAATACATTCCTCACATCGATCCCCTAATTGACAAGATTTACCTCGGCAATTAACACAAATAGTATGAGGATCGATGGAAGCTTTAGGAAGACGTTTATTAGTCTTTCGCACATTTACGATAGACAGGAGAAGGGTCAGCCATTATGAAAATTTCAAAGAAAATCCAAAAGAAAGCCAAGTTCAGCAACAATAATCAAAAAAGGGTTTCAAGAGTTTTATCGAAGATAACCAACACAGCGAAAGCAATAAAACCATGAACAAGTACTTCACCAATCGGTAGAAACTTGAGGTTAAGCGCGAGCGGAACCAATGCTGTCACTACCACCGACAGAGAAGAACTGAATTGGTTGAGAAGTATATGCGGTATCTGGCCGATAGTCGGCGCTGGTGGGCACACCCAGCAACCTTCATGGCGATCGCTCGCGAGTTTTTGGAATCTGTCGACCGTCGGAGACGTAAGCTATTTATATATTCACCGGCTAAGTTTAATATTTAAAAAGGAGCATTTCACTGGGCGGCAGAGGTCGGAGCCCAGAAATTGCAATATAGATCATAGTGCAAACAGAAAACTACAGTATAGATTATACAGTAGCCCAAAAGTTTCTTCCAACATACTCTGTGTTGCCATGTGCAGCCTGTTGTTGAGACCATATAATATAAAGAAAGTCAGTTCTTTCTATAAATTAATTAGTGATCACTAATAACAATCCCCAATATTAAAACTTCTGGAAGATGGTGTTAAGTTACACTTTCCTATCCTCATAGGATAGAAATCTTCCAATGGTTCTCTGCGTAGATTTACCAATAGTTTTAATTTTGAGGGAGGTCACAACAATTGGCTGGACAGGAAGCACACGTATGTGTCTTTCCTTTTTCCTTTCTAGCTTATCTATCTTAAGCTACGTGCAAAAAAAAAAAATTAAAAATAAAAATAATAATATATTGTATACTTAATCTTGTAGATTATTCACTGTGTACTCATTGAATTTTCCTCTCTTTACAGGAGGACTATCCCAAGTGTGGGAGCATGTTCTGCAATGTCCGCAGCAAGAACTTCTGCGGCCATGGGTTGTGCAGGACGCATGCACGCTGTGCGACTACTAAGGGACCTCTGAAGTATTGGGACCCCCAGGTATGTGACATTTGTACTAACTTGGTTACTAAGGCTTTTGTTTTGACGACCAGAAGTCGACGGAGTCAAGGGATGCAGCAAGGGAGAAGCTGCGAAAATGGGTCAGGGGTTTTCAGAAGAACACCACGGGGCCTTACCTTCCTAATGAGAAGATGCAGACCTATCTTTTCCCAAGGGCATTGGCAGATGCAGTTATCCCTCAGCCTCATCCAGAGATCCCCTGCGTCCAGATTCCAGTAGAGTCTGATGTTTCGGACGCCATGAAAGACATCCAGCTTGATGATAGGATGTCAGAAGTGTCAGAGGGCGCTGAACAAGACCTTCTTGCGGAAGGTCAGGAAGAGGAGTCAACTGTGGCTCCTGAGACCGACGAGGAGGAGGCCAAAGCAGTTTCGGTTTCATCGGTTCCTGCCCCAGAACCTGTTCCCTCGACGTCAGCTGCTCCCCCATCGAACGGCATTGGGACGACCTTGTCATCAATTCTAACATTGGTTTAGCAGATCCAGAAACGAACTGATGAAAAGCATGCTGCGTTAAAATTGGAGATGCGCCAACTTGCAGCTTCCCGTACGTCTCAGAAGAGACTTAACGTAAAGGATATTCCTCCGTTCTCGGATATGAACCCATGTAGGCATGCTGAGTACATGCCAATGTCGGCAGGTAAGATCTTCATTTCTGAGAAGTTGGGTACACTTCCCGTCGAAGATGTGGAATTCTGGCCCAGCTTCGGGGCTTACCCAGACTGCTTCGTCCGTCTGAATGCTGAGCCAGCTTCAAAGGAGGAGACAGAGCCGAAAGAAGTCATGGTCTTTGACCATGCTAAAGCTCAGGCTTTGGTGACGAGTACCTTGAAGGAGAGGGCCTTTACTAACTCAAAGGTATCGGCTCTGAGCAAGAAGCATCCTTCCTTTAATGCTTCATCTTCCCGAGCCTTCCCCGTTATGGAAAAAGGGTACAAGGCTGCCTTGAAGGCAACTGAAGCGGGGAAACTATGTCCTACACTCGAAGAGTGTAAGCCCTTCTCCCTAGCTTTACCATTGGACCAAAAGGACTGGAAGGATGTGCATTTTACCTTCTCAGTCGGGAAGTTGGAGGCTGACATTGCCGGACGCCAGTTTGGCGAGGACCTCCACAAGTTGTCAGATTTTCTCCTGCGCAGGGAGCAGGAGACTAAAGAAAGACTTGCCGCCTCTATGTCTTTTCAAACTATGTTAGAGACAATGGCAAGCGAGTCCCAGACTCCAGATATGTTTATGGTTATTGCCAAAGCACATCTGGCAACCGTGATAAAAGACATATGGTTTTATCAAAGCCAGAAGAGCTTGCAGAGAGTTCGTGATCACCTCGGCTGCGGTGAGACACGAACAGAGGAAGCTGATATTGTCAAGTATCTAGAGAAAGGACCTCTTCCCAAGTAAAGTGGTCAAGGAAGTCGCTGACAAATAGGAACCTTCTCCAAAAGAGGGGCTTGTCAATGAAGAGGAAGTCTTCCCTGGATGAAGGTCCCCAACCTAAGAGGAAGACAAAGAGGCCAAGGGTGCCCGCTCACCCCCCTAGACAACAACAACACCTTCCCGCGGCTGCGGTGCCCCAGGCGATGGCACAACCACCTACCACGTACCAATTGGTACCCCAGCAGTTGGCGACACAATCGCCAGCCTATACCCCGGCTTTTGAGAGGCAGTCTACTACCTTTCGGCCGAAAGCTAGAGGCTCATTTCGAGGATCCTCTAGACGCCCCTCAAGAGGCAGAGGCACAAAGGTGGATGCGGCCAAGGAGGCAAGTCCTCTGGTCAGCACTCCAAGTGAGATGCTTCCGGTAGGAGGGAGACTATTTTCTTTCCGGGATCGCTGGACCTTCGATCCCTGGGCCCACAGCATAATCAAGAACGGACTGGGTTGGAGCTGGAATGTAGCTTCACCATCTTTCCCTCAATTCTTCCAACACTCAACCACCGTTCTGGAAGAATATGTACAAGAACTCTTAGACAAGAGAGTAATAAAGAGGGCAAAGTCCGTCAAATTCCAAGGAAGGCTGTTTTGTGTTCCAAAGGAGGACTCAGACAGAGTCATTCTGGACTTGTCGCCACTCAACAAGTTCATGATGCTAACCCTTCATCACATAAGGACCCTGTTGCCTAAAAGGGCATACACAGTCTCCATAGACATGGCAGACGCATATTGGCATGTCCCAATCAATCGCCAAATTTCCTCCTACCTAGGATTCAAGCTACAGAAGAAACAATATGTCTTCAGAGCTATGCCCTTCAGACTAAACATAGCCCCAAGGATCTTCACGAAACTTGCAAACGCAGTTGTTCATCAACTATGCCTAAAGGGAGTTCAGGTAGTAGCCTATCTGGACGATTGGCTGGTGTGGGCAGCATTCGAAGCAGAATACATGCAAGCCTCCAAGACAGTGATCCAGTTCCTGGAACATCTGGGATTCAAGATCAATACCAAAAAGTCTCGACTATCTCCAGCTCAAAAGTTTCAATGCCTCGGAAAAGAATAAGGGCCAGATATACCTTTTCTTTCATGCAGACTAAAACTGGGTAACAATGCCCTCAACCCTCAGCTACTTGTCCATTAAGGAGACTGAGGTTTAAACCAGCTGTTGTGCAGCCACCACAGGGCCGATAGAGAACGTATCGAGCCTCCTGTCGGTCACGTCTTGCAGGTAGTGGGCTGTGAAGGTCGTTTAATGCTTCCACACCCCTGCTTGTAGAACCTGCGTCACTGAGAAGTTCTTCTTGAAGGCCAGGGACGTAGCTACTCCCCTGACATCATGAGCTCTAGGACGACGTGATGGAGGAGGGTCAGGATTCAAAGGACAGATGGATTGCCTTTCGAATCCATGCTGAGATGGTGTTCTTGGTAACCCTCCTCTTTGATCTCCCAGTGCTAACAAACAATGCCTGCACTTGGGGACGAACTGCAGCTGTTTTCTTTAGGTATAACCTCAGACTCCTTACTGGGCACAGTAGGAGATGGTCTGGGTCATCTGTTACGGAACGAAGACTCGAAATCCGGAAGGAGTCGAAGCAAGGGTCTGGCACTCCCGGATTCTGAGTCTTAGCAATAAACTCAGGGACGAAGTTGAACATTACCTCCCCCCATCCCCTTGAATGGGCGATGTCACACGAGAGACCATGAAGCTCGCTAACTCGCTTGGCTGACGCCAAAGATAGTAGGAACACCGTCTTCCAAGTCAGGTGGCGATCTGAAGCCTGAGAACTCGAACCACGTTCCATGGAGGAGGTCTCACTTCCGACTGAGGGCAGTTAAGTTCATAACTACGTATGAGTAGGGAAAGTTCTAGCGAAGAGGAAATGTCCACTCCTTTCAGCCTGAAGGCTAGACTTAAGGCTGAGCGATAGCCTTTCACTGCCGAGACTGAAAGGCGAATTTCTTCTCGCAAGTACACGAAGAACTCCGCTATTGCTGGAATAGTGGCATCGAGTGGAGAGATACCCCTTCCACGACACCAACCACAGAAAACTCTCCACTTCGCCTGGTAGACCCCTGCGGATGTCTTTCACAGATGTCCAGACATCCTTTCCGCTACTTGTTGCAAAAATCCTCTCTCTGCAAGGAGATGCTGGATAGTCTCCAGGCGTGAAGCCGAAGTGAAGCTACGGCTTTGTGAAAGATGTTGGCGTGTGGTTGTTTGAGTAGCTCGTGTCGCAGAGGGAGTTCTCTCGGAGGCTCCGTAAGGAGTTGCAGAAGGTCCGGGAACCATTCCTCGTGATGCCACAGCGGAGCTATGAGAGTCATGGAGAGGTTGACCGATAGTCTGGTCTTGTTGAGTACCCTCCTCATCAGACAGAACGGGGGAAAGGCGTATACGTTGATGTTGTCCCACCGTTGTTGGAAAGCATCTTGCCAGAGAGCCTTGGGGTCCGGGACTGGGGAGCAGTACAGCGGCAGTTTGAAGTTCAACGCTGTCGCAAACAGATCCACAATCAGGGAACCCCACAAAGTCAGGACTTTGTTGGCTACTTGACGATCCAAAGACCACTCGGTACTCACTATCTGAGACGCTCTGCTCAGACTGTCGGCGAGCACATTCCTTTTGCCGGAATGAAGTGAGCCAAAAGTGGAATCGAGTGGACTTCGGTCCATCTCAGTATCTCTACTGCAAGATGGGATAGCTATTCTGAAAAGGTACCTCCCTGCTTGTTAATGTAAGCCACTACTGTGGTGTTGTCGCTCATCTTCACCACAGAATGACCCGCCAGGTGCTGTTGGAACTGTTGAAGGGCCAGAAAAACGGCCTTCATTTCTAGTAGAATCATATGGAGGCACTCGTCTGATTCTGACCACAGGCCTGAGGTCCTGTGGTTCAGAACGTGGGCCCCCCACCATTTCTTTGAGGCATCCGAAAACAGCATCAAATCCGGTGGGAGGACGAGAAGATCCACTCCCTTTCGTAGGTTCTCGTCTGCCACCCACCACTGAAGGTCCGTCCGTTCCGCGAGACCCATAGGGATCAAGACGTCCGGGGAATCGTGTCCTTGACTCCACCGGGACTTGAGTCGCCATTGCAGGGATCTCATTCTGAGACGACCGTTGGGAACTGGACGGACCAAGGATGAGAGATGGCCGAGGAGACGTAACCACGATTGGGCTGGGAGTTCGTGTCGTCTGAGGAAAGGACTTGCGACCTTCCTCAGCCTTGCTATCCTGTCGTCTGATGGGAAGGCTTTGTGGAGATTGGTGTCCAATATCATGCCTAGATATACCAGTCTTTGGGTAGGAAGCAGAGAAGACTTCTCGAGATTTACCATCATCCCTAGATCTTGGCAAATCCCCAGAAGTTTGTCTCGGTGTTGAAGAAGGGTTGACTCCGAGTGTGCTAGGATCAGCCAGTCGTCCAGATAACGGAGGAGACGGATGCCGATCTTGTGCGCCCACGAAGATATCAGGGTGAACACTGGTGAAAACCTGAGGTGCTGTTAAGAGACCGAAACACAGCACCTTGAACTGGTAGATCTTGTTGTCTAGGCTAAATCTTAGGTACTTCCTTGAAGACGGATGGATTGGGATCTGGAAGTACGTGTCCTTCAGATCCAGTGTGCACATGAAGTCTCGCGGTCTCACTGCGAGTCTGACCGTGTCTGCCGTCTCCATGCTGAACGGGGTCTGCTTGACAAACCTGTTCAGAGGTGAGAGGTCGATGACTGGTCTCCAGCCTCCAGACGCCTTCTTTGCAAGAAAGAGTCGACTGTAGAAGCCTGGGGATCCGTCGACGACCTCTTGGAGAGCGTCCTTCTACAACATGGTCTCGACTTCTGGCCAAAGGGCTTGCCCTCTTGCCGATCCCATGGCAAGAGAGCTCAACAACACTGGATTTGCTGTCAGGGGAGGTAAAGATGTTATGAACGGGACGCGATATCCTTAGCTGATCACGGAGATCGTCCAGGAATCGGCCCCGAGTTGCTACCACCTGTCCGCGCAACTTTGAAGGCATCCCCCCACTGGTGGACGTGCGGGGGGGACTGCCAATCCTAGCATTTGCGGCCTCGGCCACTCCCCCTAGGATTTTTACCTCCCCTGGAGGACTTCTTGCCTTTCCTGTCCTTGACGGGAAAGGGCTGTTTGGACACCGCTGCCTTTGCTGCTACTGCCGGCTTTGTCGTCTTTGCAGGGCGAGGTTGTTGAGGTGCTGGAGGCTTATAGGGCTTTGATGTTAAAGCCCTCTGGAGGAGGGAGTCCTGGTTGGACTTCCTCCACCTCTCAGCCGCCTTCTCTACATCTTTCGGCTCAAAAAGACTACTCCCCAAAAGGGAGGAATGTCTGAGCTTACTGACCTAGGTGTTGGGGACCTTCAAGTTGAATCTTTCAGACACCGTATCATGGCGTTTCAGGATAGTGTTAGCCCACAAGTTTGAGACTTGGTGGGCCAGAAACTCGATGGTACGAGTGCCTGAAAGAAGGAAGGTCTCCAAGGCCTTCCTGGTACTCTCCTTAGACAAGTCTTCAGATCGTATCAGGATGCCAAGAGATCCTAGCCAGATATCCAGCCACGAAGTGACCTGCATGGCACACTTTGCTACCTTCTCCTGGCAGAGAATCTCCGAGGCCGAGAACGACACTGGCCGGTTGGAGTCTCTCGAGAGGGACTCCCCTGGAGAGCTCTTCCACCGAGTGGTGGAGGTGAAGAGCTAAACAGGACTCCTCCATGATTTCGAAGTATCTCTTCTGGTGGACACGAGAAGGTGGGAGGAGTTTGTTTTCGGCGCTGGAACAGCTGGAGGAGGCTAGCTCGGAGAGCTGGCTCTCGACCTTATCTCTGGCACTCTTGACCCCCTGGAACCAGGGCAAAGCCGCGCTGGTTTTAGGGGGCTTTTGGGTACCAAAGACTCAGTCCAGAACCGTGTCCTTGCCCTCTCGAGGAGGAATCTCTGGATCCGAGAATCCGTTAAGGTTCCTCATCAGAGTCAAAACTTGCCAGAAGGCATACTCCGACTCCTGCGGCTCTCCTCCGGATGGACTAGCAGCAAGGTCTCCAGTCCCCAAAGGCTCTTCTTGGGGGACTCGTGGACGTTCTCCGCGAGCTTAGCTGGCTCTGGTCTGATCCTCGTAGAAGATTTCGGAACCGTCTTGGAGTTCTTCGACTCCCTCCTGGGAGGGATGCAGGATTCCAACAAAGATGGCGGGGGGCTCTTCTCCACCTCCACCCGAGGAGACTTCTCAGCGCGAGGTGGGGTTTCTCCCATTGGTGCGATGGGAGAACGCCTCACCTCACAAGAATCCCCTGAGGACGGAAAATCCTCGTCCACAGGGGATGGGGAGAAAGTCTGGGGAGGGGAGGGAGCCTTCCTCCATGACTTCCGAGGAGCCAGTTTCGCCCTTGGAGAAGTAACCACGTCGTCCACTCCTCTCTTCCTCTTCAGGGGGGCCGAGATAGCCGCTGATTTGAGGCCTAGTTCAGAGAAAGCGGGCTTGAAAGCCTGTGCAACCGCTCTGATCAAGGGCCCAAACCAGGGCAGCCGACTGACAGCAGCGGTGTCAGAGACACCCTCTGGAGGGAAGGGGATCGTAAGATCCCTAGGAGTGGAAACTACAACAGGGTCTGCCTGAAAGGAAGAAGCTGTAGAAGAAATGTTCCTAGACCTGTCCGGAGATTTTCCTCCCTCCGTTGAGCGCGCTGTCCTGCGCTTACGGGAGGGGGAACGCGATGAAGATGACCTGACTGCGCGTCGCACTGCAGGAGCTTGTGTGGGAACGCGCTGTGGATCGGGCTGGGCATCGCGCTCGCGCGATAGGCCATTGCCTAGCTCGGGGGGGCGATTGCTCGCGCGTGTGCGGGCGCGCAGGCGAGCGATGGCGCGTAGGCGAGGGTGCGCATTGGCGAGCAGGCGAGCGTTGGCGCGTAGGAGAGGGCACGCGTTGGCGCGCAGGAGAAGGAGCTCGTGGACGCGCAGGCGACAGGGCTCGTGAGCGCGTAGGTGAAGGGGCATGTTGGCGCGCTGGTGCACGTTCCGGAGACCTCGGATGATGAGCGCTGGAGGGCGTTCATCTGAAACAGAAGTTCTGGCAGTGGCCGCGTGATGGAGACTGTGGGCGATGGCACGTAGGCAAGGGATGGCGAGCAGGTCAGATCCGATGGCGCGTCGGCGATCGTGGAGGAGAGCGCTGGCGAGCAGGGGAGGACGAAGACTTCCCTTTGGAGCCCTGATCCGAAGATCGAGGGCGAGCAGGAGCAATAACGAGCAGGAGAGCGCTGACGAGCAGGAGAGCGCTGACGAGCAGGAGAGCGCTGGCGAGCAGGAGAGCGCTGGTGCACAGTAGATCGCTGACGATCAGGAGAGTGCTGACAAGCAGGAGACCGAGGGCGTCCATGGCATGCATCAGGCTGAGGGCGCGCAGAGGTCCGTTGGCGAGCAGGAGATCGTGGGCGAGTAGTCTCTGGAACTGCAGGGCGAACAGGAGATCGTAGGCGTGCAGGAGAGCGTTGGCGAGATGAGACTGCAACCGGAGGGCGCTTGCGCGCAGGCGAACGTTGGCGCACAGTAGCAGAAGTAGCAGGAACGGTAGCTGAAGGACGAGGTTCCTCTGCGGGGGACTGCGAGGATGAAGATCCGAAGAGGCGCCTCCTAACACACCTGTGAGGAGAAGGAAGACCTCGGCGACGAAGAAGAAGGCGAGCCTTACGTCTCATACGTCCTCTGGGAGCAGCAGGCAAACCATCGGCAGTCCTCCGAAGAGGAGTCTCTGTCAGTGAACTCCCCCGGGGGGAGAATCACCCACAGGAGAGACCGTTGGACTTAGTTCCTCCCTCGAAGGATGTTCAGAGGGGGGAGCTAAGCCTTCAGCTACAACAGGAGCAGGGGTTTAAACACTTTCATTGAAAGCCTCTGCCACAACAGCCTCGACAATAGACAGAGGGTCAACCTCTCCTACCGCCGGTGACTGTTTGACAGCTGCTCCCAACTTGATCATGTCAAACAGGGCTTCCTTGGAGGGCGAACCCTGAAGCCCCAAGGAAGCCCAAAGCTGCAAATGATCATCATTATTAACATCAGCATGAGGAGAAATAATTAAATCCTCCCCCAGGGGAGGAGGAGGAGCTGCCTCGCTATGGGAGGCAACTCCCTCTCCCAAACCCCGAGATCGGACAACAGTACGGCCTACGCTACCACTCGACGGCCTCTCGCGAGAAGCCGACCGAGTGGGAGCTTCGGAGGAGGTTTGGGCTGCGGAAGAAGAGTCCTTAGGATTTCCCTTCTTCAAAGAAACCTTTGAAGGAGAAATATCCCGTTTGGACTTCTTCTTCCGGCGCTGGGAAAACCTCTCCCACTGGGAGGTAGGCCACTCCCTACATTCAATACATACGTTATCACTCTCACACCGTTGACCCCTACAATAAGGGCATAAGGTGTGTGGATCCGTGTCGATTGAAGACATGAAGGTCCAACAACGGCGGTCAGGTAACCCAGGGCACTTCCGCATTGTAGAGGTCAACAGCGGACACGTCCGACTAGCACCCGAGCCGATAGCAAAGTGAGCTTACAACACAGGTGTGTGAGGGGGGACGGTAGCTAACTACCCTCCCTAACCGCCGCTAACTAGCGGTGGGGTAGTAAACCCTTGTTAAAATTTTAATGGCTCCTCATTTCAGCTACGCCGAAAGTAATTACCCACTTTAAATAGCGTGGTTTGTATTCCAGTTACGGAATAAATCCAGGTTAATCACGAGTGAATTCCTACGATGTTGCCAGAATGGTGGCAGGAGAAAATCTAGTGCTGGATGGAATGGTTCTGCCTAGCTCCGGTGGCGGCGCTAGTGTACACCTGGCAACTATATCTGCGATTGCCGTGAGTTTTTTAATTTCTGCCGGACGTCAGGGACTAAGGCCATTGTTATATAACCAGCGGGTAAGTTTAATGTTTAAAAAAAAGTTAGTTTAGCCTCAGGAAAACATGAATGAGGAAGATCTAGCTTCTCATTACTTTACTTGCTGTCAGAAACATCTGCCAAAAGGGTTGCCTTTTCCTTTAGACAGTGAGTGACAGAGCCATCTGGTTTATGTAAAGGAAGAGTGCCGATTTAAGGGTAGTCCACCACTTACGCTCCTGGGTTGTACCAGAGAGGGTATCTTTTATGGTTAAATTGTATTCTTTTTAGTTGAAGCATAAACTCTCTGAACTAAAGCTCCAAGCTGGGTAGTTATTCCAGGTCAAATCTAATCTGTTACCCTTCCAAAGATGATAGCCCTCCTGCTTCTCCAAATAAGCACATCTACAATCATCACTGAACCTAGTAACTTATCAGCTGCTGATGAAAGAGCCAGAATAACTGACTGCTTTCATTTTCAAGAAGTTGAAGTGCAGGCATCTCTCTTCAGACCAACACTCTGAGGCAATCTCGTTCTTCAGGTGTGCACCCCACAATTCCTTTGATGCATCCGTGAACAGAAGTATCTCCGGAGGAGGATACTCTAAAAGAGTTCTTTTGAGTAGATTCTCATCCCCTAGACCCCCTGCGAGATCCCCCCTTACTTCTCGGTCAATCAACTTTTGACACCGTCTTGCTGGTATAAGTTGTTTAATGAGGAAGAGATGTGTTACTTTCTCCACTAAGAAGCACACTTCGACTGACTCATTACCCTGATCTGGAGAAGACACACATGACTAAGTAGCCAAAGAGGAATCTAAGTTACGGACGACAATCACATCCTCGTTGTGACTGCCTATTTCATAAAGATATCCTCTTCAAAGGGTCTTACTTTGATCGAGGCATGCACATACCTTTGGGTATGAGCTGGTGACTTCTAATTGCTAAATGGGTGTCATGGGCAGGTGGAAAATCCTGATCATAGGAGTATTAATTACTGGGGAATGCTCTTTGGTGTGAACACGTATACTGTGTTTGCTCTCTCATCCCGTTAAACAACCAGTTACCTACTGAGAGGGTATATAACAGTGACTAGATAAGCCCACTTGTACTGGTGTCTCCTCATCCACTGAAGAATGAGAGCGGGGAGTTTAAATATGTGAACTGGAGAGTGGACCAAAAAATGTCATGTATTCACGCCCCTTAGAGCACATGCATGTGGGAGAACATCCTATGGCAGAAAGGGGAATGTGTGCCAGAGACTGCACCTCTGTAGAAAGGTACACACAAACAGGCAAGCGCATATCCAATGAAGAGATTGCACTCCATAGAGCACATAAAAAGGTATGACTGAACAAGAGAGATTTTCCCATGTTGAAAGTGCACATACAAACAGGTGAGTCCGCACTAACTGTAGAATGCAAGCAAAAGGGTGAGCACCAAGTGTATATATGCATGCACAGGTTGATATACAAATCACGGTGGCATTTTAGCAAAGTCTGGAAAGGTTTGTCCTAGGACAAAAATATAGCAAATCACAGTCCGAGCTAGCTAAGCATTGGCAAGGATTTTCAGCCCATGACGTCAACAGCAACACCATATGCCTTATTACCACTAGGCAGATCACTTTATATCCTGTTCCTCAAATGGTCTCTGCTCCACCATGGCTCACTTCACTCACAATAATGAATACTAATCTCACTTCTCCTTTGTTATGGCAAGCGGTACATATATATGCTGTGCACGCCATTTGCATGGGTCACAATTAAAGGTTGGCAATACTTACCTCCAATGTTATTGGCTTTAATTTCATCACTGGACAAACCCATCCAAGTGAGTGCGTATATACAGCTGAGTGCGGGCGAATAACTAAGTGATCGCGTTCAGCACAAATCTCTTTAAGTGATGCATGTGCACACTCAGTTGGAAGCCCACTCTGTGCACACAAACAGATGATGACGCACACAAACAGATGATGACGCACAACAACGTGATCGTGATGCATCAACACAGTGAGTGCAATGGGCATGCACTAACTAATGAGCACAATGCAAGTGACTGGTGCATGCAAACAGATATGTGAGATGAGAGCGCACGAACTGCAGAGCACGATGGGCAACATACAAAGGTAGGCACATATAGGTGAATGCGATTGGTGTGTGGGAACAGATGAGCGCAATGAATGTGTGTGTACAGTTTGTCCAGGGTGTGCGCACTAACAGTTTAAGTCCAGCGAAGAGATGGTTGCATGAGCGCACTTGCGAGGTCTCACATAGCACTCTGAGGAATCTGATGAGGCACTGTCATCATTTTACATATTGTATTCCTTAACAGGGAGTATGATGTCGAGTTGTGAAATTTACTGCTAATTTAGCATCTGCATCTGCTTTTCATCAAGGAGAACTTCAATTTGTAATATAAGTTAGTTATGTGTGCAAGCTTTGAGGGCTTTTGTGGCACTGATTTTTGGGCCTACACAATTAACTGATGGCAGCCGACAGTGGCTCTGTATCACTGAAAGTACCTCATAGAAGTAGTTTTGATATAATATCATGACTGTGTTGAATTCTATTAAGATAAATGTTTTAGTACAAGCCAAACCATAAGCACTACAATGCCATAAGTGGCTAACAAATCTTTAGATTAAAAAGATTAGAAGAATCGATTTTGATTTTCAACAACAATCTTCAGTATAAGAATACTGTAGGTTACTTCTCATACAATTGCTGTGTATATTTTGCACTAATTTCTTTTTTCATCTGCAGATTTTAGTAACTCAGAAGTTCTTTAGGCTAATAGGCCGATAGTTTATCCTTCTTCAGAATTGTCCCAATCAACTGGAATTGAGAGAACTGACCACAATATCAATTACTATGAAACTATTAAACACCCATCACCTCTGGGGTTTATTTTAACCTGATAGACATAGGGTTGGGGAATGTCATAAGAGTCAAAGCTGGGACTGTATGGAATAAACACAGTATCTAGGGGCCGTTTAAGAAGGATATAGTGATGGCATTATTCTTCTAGGGTGCACATGATGGATACAGCATCCTAGGACATGTAAGTTGGATTCATTTGGATCACTAAGGCCAACTCCAATTTGAGCTACTTTACTAAAAATAAATGTAAATGAATCTTTCCTGCTACTTGCAAACATTAAAACACCATTTCCCCACTCACTTGGTATGAATTTAACCATGTGGAATTCAAGGACAGTTGCATCCTAGTCAGTTAAGGCACATAGGAACACTGCAGCCTACACTAGGTTAGGGGAGAAAGTGATGTTTGGATGGTAACCAATGATGGTATACAGGTAGATATTAGCATTGCATATTTACCCCCAAACGAACCAACGAACCTATGGCACCATGTCTAACTCTGTGGGCGAGGGTACATACAGATACAATACCCATAACTCATAATTAGCCTAAACTGATAACTGATCTATGGATCAAATGTAAAAATTCAGCCTATAAGATATATCTTCTTTATATGCCTTAAAATGTCAAGATACCAAGCTTTTTTCTATAACGAATATGTTTTGTAAATATATTCTTCATTTCGAAAGCAATCACCATCTCACCTTGTCCGTTAATGCCTCAAATGTCAACAACACATTTGTTGGTTTTAGATGTCGACACAAGCAGACACCGTTGCTATGGTAACCTCATGACGTCATGAAAAATATAAACAAAAAGGCTACACAGTTGAGTTATTTTTAAAATATGACCTTTTATTTACATGGATAAATGGGAAAATGAACGATATTGAATTGGATAAATGCATGAACAAATAGATAAAACCGTACATAAAACAAAGACTAAATAAATAGACAGATAATACCGGTTTCGTTTTCGTTTGAAGGACAACACCAAGGTCAATATTTTACTCTCGAAAATTTGCATATTAAATTTAGATAATTTATGGATTGATTTGAAGTATTCTGTTTAGATAAGTCATAGAGTTAATAGAGGTATATTATTATTATTATTATTATTATTATTATTATTATTATTATTATTATTGTTGTTGTTGCTGTTGTTGTTGTTGTTATTGTAAGCTAAATTACAATGATATTTTATCCTAGCTGGAAAATCAGGATGCAAGGACTCTGACAGAGAAAATAGCCCGGTGAGGAAGGGAAACAAAGAGATAAATAAACTACATGAGAAGTAATGAATATGTAATATAAATACTTTAAGATCAGTAACAACGCTATAACAGATCTACCATTTGTAAACCATGATGAGAGCCTTGTGTCAACCTGTTCAACATGAAAGAATAGCATTCTCTACAAGTTTGAACTTCTGAAGTTTCACTAAATTAACTACCTGATTATGTAGATCATTCCACAATCTGGTTGTTGCTGGGATAAAATTTCTAGAATACTGTGGAGTATTGAGCCTCGTAATGGAGAAAGAATGACTCCTAGAATTAACTGCATGCCTAATGCTACATACAGTAGTCTTGGGAGATCTGAATGCAAAGGATGGTTAGCATTCTTATGAAAAATCATATGCAACATGCTTCAAGAACAAAGCGATGATGCCAGAGATTGATATCCAAATCAGGAAAAGGAAAACTAATAGAATGCTACCGCAAGTTTTTGCCCAACAAACTAGAGTGAGAGTCAGGAACTGAAGACCAGAACATTAGGCTATGTGGAGATTATTTTTAATTTTATTGATGATTTGTATTCCAGGGGACGTCAGTAAGAATGACATACCAACTACAGGAATAAAGGGTTGGTAAAGATTCGCCATCGCCCAGCTCACATGGAAGATGGGGAGATACCCCTCTTTGGATACAAAGAATGGTGCTCTGAAGTGCAACTTGATCCGGGAATGTCTCCCAATAACATGCAACAAAGATCAACAGGGGTGGGTAGTAGCATTAATACTCACGGACACAGCACCTTGGCAATAACTTTGGTAATGCAGGTCACAATCTTTCACTCTTAATAGAAAACCTTCATCTGTCA
The DNA here is from genome assembly GCF_036898095.1 of Palaemon carinicauda. NCBI lineage: Eukaryota > Metazoa > Arthropoda > Malacostraca > Decapoda > Palaemonidae > Palaemon > Palaemon carinicauda. The sequence goes on along the minus strand of NC_090725.1, from coordinate 157,386,411 downwards.
AGAGGCATAAAGACTCCACACGTGAAAAGGGTAATTTGATGGCTTACTTTAGCCTTGTCATTACTAAAGCCCTCTCACTCGTAGGCTCTGTTTCGGCTCCGTCCCAGGGACCCCAGTGAGATGCTGGGTAGGAATTTTACGTTATGAATGGAGACAATGATAATGGATGGGAGCAGGAAGTAAGGTTAAAATAAGGACCTTTGCTTTTGAAGTATTGACCATGAACACCGAGTAATCTTGCTAACTCACCTATACCCTTAAGTTATTCCGATAAACTTGCTCTGTTCAATATATCACAAATGGCTATCCTGAACTATATTGTAATATAACACATTGTAAAGGAATCATCTTTTTAGATTTTGCATCGCTGAATCTGTTTTCTACATATTATTTTCAACTCATACTTACTACGTGGTATTTATATATATATTAGTGTGCTACTGTTATTAACACACATTGAGTATGTGTTGTTTGAGATGTTGAGTCTTGAAATAAAGTTCATCATTGTAACTTTAAAATGGTTTATTCTCTAAAAACAACAGTGTTAAACATCTCCATCACAGGAGTGTAGCTGGTTTGGTCGGATGACCAATTCAGGTGAAGTATAGATATGAACTGCCTAAATTATCGATATCACAGATATCGTATGTTTAGTTGTCTCAGCATTTAAACACAATATGTAAACTTTACATTCGTCTCTCGGAAGACACCTGCATCCGGTGACGACACAATCTTTCACACGGTATGCATTTGTGTTGATGCTTCAGAAAAATGTTACATTGCCGAGGGATGCAAAATACATCCTGTTATGATTTTATCTGACTACAGCAAATCTCACGCTAGCATCTTCATCCACAATGACATATTACGTCATGTGTTTTAAACATGTAATAATTAACTATTTCATTTATTACATTAGCTATCTCAATTTTTTCAAAAAAATTCAACAACAAGCCAAAATATGTTTACTAGGTGTGACTGGATATATGTATTATTCTTTGTTTAACTTTAGCCATAAGCAAATGAGGACGAATGTCCAAATAGGCACATCAAAAAAATAATAACAATAATGCATATGAAAAGATATTACCAAAGCAAAGAAAAAAAATGCATAATAAATACAGATCACATATATGGTACATTGCTAGCAAATGATTATATGGTACCAAAAAAAATACTGATATACATATGATTCGGTAACTTGTTAAAGAATAATTGTTACCTTTGTCAGAAACATAGATTAACACAATACGGTAACTAATACAAATATTTGTTACCTTGGTAAAGATTCAATTTTAGTGCACCAACACGAATTCCTGGTACGTACATGTACCACGGTTTCGTACACACACACACATATATATATATATATATATATATATATATATATATATATATATATATATATATATATATATATGTATATATATATATATATATATATATATATATATATATATATATATATATATATATATATATTATATATATTTATATATAGGGCTGATATATTTTATCAGATGCCCATAGATTCTGTTATTCTTATTTTTTTTTCTCTTTTCTTTTAACATTCTGGCTTATATATCTTATTAGATGCCGAGAGAAAAAATTATTTATATTTTTTTTTAAATGTTTTTTTAAATGTATTTTTAACAATGCAATGTTCAATAATTTCTTCAATTACATATTACTAGCGTACTAACTGCTTTTCGTACACACACAATTTCCAGAGCATTTTACTCCTTTAGCGAATGAGGTGGCCACTTCAAACGGCTTTAAACTGAATTAAATAAGGAGTTTTGTCTGGACATGGCAAAACGTTCTGTTTTAGCTTCCAACTGTTCCGTAACCTACGCCAAACAAGGATGTTCACGGCGATAAATATCATCACCGTCACACTTAATCCTGCTAGTAGTATGGGGTGAAGAAATTCCTTATAATTCGGTGACAGGTGGTCCATCTCGGTCAATTTCATCAACCGCTTGGCTACCTGTTTGTTGTATGGGAGAGGTAGTGCTGGCATTGTAGACGTCCACGTGAAGTTCGCGAAGTAGGCTCGTTCTCTGATGATAGTCCTTATCCCGGTCACCATGGAATTAGGGGAAGTCCCGATACAACCATCTGCTGCAACAAAGATGTGTGCAAAGGACGTGGATCCGTCCGGGCATGATACATTGAAGCCGTCCTTGTCGTATCGTATCCACGAGCCATTGTTCAGTCTGCAATTGAACTCATTATTGTCAAAGGGATAAAGCTAATCCAGACAATTTTCACTTGTATGGGAGAGAGCATCGTCTAGCACTATACCTAACTCGCATGAATCCATTAAGTTTTTATGGAATTCAAATGAGTCAGCTGTACATATTTTTCTATCTATTGCGTCTGAACAGTGAGTTAATTGAGTTAAGTCTTTAATGACCGTATATGTTTCCTTGTCTGGGGAAATCAATATGTGTCCTGTCAAACTGGATATTACTGGATTTGAGTGATTCGTCATGAAAGTTGGAAATGGTGATATCCTGTAAGATTGCCAGGCATCAGAAGAATCAAAGGGAATTGTAATCCTAATCTTGTTATTTTCAACGCTTACTGTAATTAGGCTGTAATAAAATTCTAACCTACGTTCGCCTAACAAAGGAACATAGCCTAGTTTATCCCTTCCATTCTCCAGAACTAACTTTAATTAATTTATAGGCAACAAATGGGGCGACAGTACACCTTTAGTTGCTAACGTGATAGCTTCTACATAATCTTTGGATTTCTCAATGAAATGTGCAATTCTGTTATGTATGTGATCTATCTTTGAATCATAATACGTTAACGTTGCCAACAAATCCTGTACTTCCATAATCTGAACGATATTACTTAAATGTTCATTTACTAAATCCATAATTTGATTGATTGAAGCTAACTGATTCCTTAGTTCTGACATAATCAATTCATCTTCATGAGTCAAGAACTCAATTTTCTTATTTTGATTACTAATCTTAAGACGATTGGAAATTACTAAACCTAAACTTGCAATAGACCCAAAGATGTTTAATGCAGCATAAATAAACGGATTTCGTCTTTCTTTATGTTCGTGTCCTACAGTCCACATCAAAAGGTCACAAGTCAAAGATTCTGTCTCGTAAATCTTATTTTGCAAGTCATCAGATAGCATCTCTGCAACTTTTAGTGTCGACCCAAGCGAACTCTCTGTAGTCAAATGAAAATGTCTTCTATGCAACTCATCTAATGAGACAGAAAACCTTGAAATGGCGGTTTTTAAGCTAGTGACATCATTCTCTGGAAGAAAAATTGCTTGCATATTCACTTCTACAACTACGTTGCTCGATGTAATAAAAACGTCTTTTTGTCTTTCAACTATAGTGCCATATTTAAAATCTATATTTTTAGTTTTAGAGCTCATCCCACACGAGAAAAATGTCTGAGCGAACAATATCACTCCCAACAACAAAAAATTCATCTTGGAAACCTGTAACAAGAAAAATATATGTAATTACTTCTGTATTAAGAAGAAAACTTTTAATCACACAAATAAAAATTTTTCCCTCACTTCTTTCCCTCTCTTTTTTTTTTTTTTTTTAATTTCTTATGTGAGCCAATGGTACTATTCTCTCATCCGTGGGTTGGGATACGTTTTGAACTCTAAACCTATTGGCTGTTAATGTTTCCTAAATGTTAAATGGGCCTTCAAACTTAGGTGTTAGTTTATAATTGAGTCCTTTACGCACATTTATCTGTATATATACGTTATCACCCACGGTATATGTTTTAGTTGGCTTCGCTATTTTATCATGATTCCTTTTCATTATGATTTGTGATTCTTCTAAATTCTTTCGAAGGATTTCATATCGACTTTTGCTTGCATTTATACATTCTTTTAAAGGATTTGATAGATTAGTTGTAGGCGTTAATACATGGAAAGGCGTTCTAACTGGGGTACCATACAATGCTTCATGCGGTGACATTTTAATTGATATATGATATGAATGATTCAGAGTACTCAGTGCCGCAGGTATTGCAATATCCCAGTTGGAGTCTGATCCCCCTAGTGTTACTCTTAATATATTTAAAATCTTCCTATTTGCTCTTTCCACTAGCCCATTTGACTCTGGGTGATATATCATGGTATTTATTTTCTTTATGCTAAGGAATTCACACAATGAGGTAAGAAAGTGATTATTAAATTCACCACCCGAGTCTGAGATTATCATGTGTGGAATTCCATGTTTACAAATGTAACACTCATAAAACTTCCTAGCGCATTCAATCGCAGTTTTAGTTTTAAGCGCTATTAGTTCTGTATATCGAGTTAAAGCATCTATAATTACTAAGAGGTGCTTATTTCCTCTGTCTGACTCGTAAAATCCTGTTAATAAATCTAAATGTATCCTTTCAAAGGGTTGATTGGGCACGGGATAAGCCCCTAGGCTGACAGGTGTTTTCGTATGCCCTTTGTTTTCCTGACATGTGCGACAATTAGCTATGTGTCTTTTTATATCTGTAAGCATCGTATGCCAATAAAACAATGATTTGGCTTTCTGTGACATTAATGAGAACCCTGGGTGTCCATGTAATGGATTTGAATGCAACCAATTCAGACAGTGGAAATAAGTGAGATTGGTACTCCTACCTGGTCGTTAGTTACATGTGGTGTATTGCGGGTTTTCCTTGTCACAGTCCTACACAGAATATTATCTTTGATTATATAATTCTGCTGCTTATACTTTATATATCCCTTTTCCTTATGATTGCCTTTCAAAGCATCTATAATTGTTTCTATTTTCTGATCTTTTCTTTGCTCAGTCTGTAATAATTCAGCGCTCCAGCCTAAATCTTCTTGTTCAGATATCGTTCTAACAATAGGCATGGATGTTGATATATCTATTAATTCAGCTAAAGGCTCCATACAAGATGACACGGGGTTACGTGATAATGCATCCGCAATGATATTTGCTTTCCCAGGTAAATACCCGATTCTTGCGCCAAAATCTTGAATGATCAAATGCCACCGAGTTCGTTTAGGGCTGTGGTTGAAGCCTTTAAAGAACTCGGTTAGTGGTTTATGGTCAGTAAGAACCTTAACGGGATAACCGTAAATTATGAACTTAAAATGCACTAGTGAATTAACAATAGCTAGCCCTTCCTTGTCTATTACTACATACTTACTTTCGGAAGTTCTCAATTTTCGACAATAAAAAGCTATCGGGAAAAATTGTTTATCATATTGCTGAAGCAATACCCCTCCTACTCCTAAGTCTGAGGCGTCTGTTGCAATGAAGAATTCCTTACCGAAGTCAGGAAATTTTAAGATAGGAGAACTACACAGTTCATCTTTCAAGGTATTAAACGCCTGTTGATGATGCTCAGACCATATGAAATCTACGCCCTTCTTCGTAAGATCAGTTAAAGGAGCGGCTATTATTGAATAGTTGCGTATAAAACGCCTGTAATACCCACTACAACCCAGAAATTGCTGTATTCCCTTGACATTAGTAGGTATGGGAAAATTATGTATAGCCGACACCTTATCATGGACTACTTTAAGACCTTGGCTTGACACCATGAAACCCAAATATATTAATTCTGTTTTGAAAAATTCACACTTACTAATCTTTACCCTTAAGTTATGTTGTCTTAATCTCTGTAGTACTAGTTCTAACTTACGTAGATGTTCTTCTAAGGTGTTGGAAAAGATTACAAGATCATCCATATAGGCATGCAATATATCCCCTAACAAGTCTCCAAACACTATGTTAATCATTCTTGTAAATGTTATAGGAGCACAACGTAAACCAAAAGGCATCCGTAAAAATTCATAATGTCCCCTGGCTGTGCTGAAGGCTGTGTATGGGATACTATCTTCTTCTAATGATATCTGGTGAAAGCCTTTAAGTAAGTCCAAACTGGTAAAATATTTATTCTGACCTAACAAAGACAAAATATCGTCAGTACATGGCACTGGGAATCGATCAGGGATCGTCTCCTCGTTTAGACGACGGAAGTCGACGCAGATACGCCATGTTCGATCTTTTTTCGGTACAACTATTAATGGAAAATTATAAGGGCTGTTTGATTTCCTAATGACTCCTTCTTCTAGCCTTTTACCTACTTCATCATTTATTTCATTCTGGAATTTCATAGGGAGTCTGTACGAGGGTACATAGATAATTTTCTGCTTGTCCTTTAACCTTATTTGATGCTCGATCACATCTGTTTTTCCCAAGGATCCATCCGTAGTGGAAAAAACATCATGATATTTAGTTAAAAGTCCAAAAATTTTCTGCTGAATTTCTTCGTCTTGAATGTCTTTATTGATTTTATTTTTAATAGATTGCAAAAGGGATTCATACACAACTGATTGAGAGTGATTGATTTCAGCAACGGTAAGAATACGATGTTTATAAACTTCTACATCCAAGATATGTTGATTTTTGTGAATTACTAAAGTGTTATTTAAATGATTACAGACTTCAATATTACATTGCTGATGTGAGCTTACTGTATAAATAGCTTGTGTGACAGACAATCTGTTAGTTTTCAAAGTGTCGGAAAGGATTAATATTTCAGATCCCGGTAATGTTTTCTTTACTTGCACTATTAAATTCGAAGGTACGTTTGGCTCGATAGATTGCGTGCAAGATGATATTACGAGTGAACGAGAATTCTGCTGGGTCGCGTATATTATTTCTTTATTAGTGAGACAAGTTATTGGTTCTTTAACGTACGTTACGGTTACATTTGTCGTCTCCTTTTTATCCAAAACTGATTTTAAGGTATTAGAAGACTTATAGAATTTCCCTTTGATATACACGTCGTGCTTGGCAGGGGCTAAGATAATGTTTTGATTTCCCATAGATGGGTATCCTATAATTACAGGTGGATACATATCAATGTTTTGTACAACAACAAATGTATCGGCAAACGTGCGTTTACCGACTTTGAATTGAACATGAGTTATGCCTATGACATTTAATTCATTATTTCCTATACCCGAGAGTCTAACTCCGGATTTTTCAATCGGAAAGTTCGAAAACAACAAATGATGTGTCCTCAAATCCATGATATTACGTGGACTACCAGAGTAAAAAAATAACGTAAAGGATTTGTGTTCTAAATTTACAGCATATCAGGTTGGTCGTAACTCACTTTGGCTTATTATTGTATGAATTCGTTGCAAATCTACAGGAGCAGGCACTGTTTTACTTAATTCAGCCGTGTGTTTCATAGGAAAATCTATTGCCTCACAATTATCTGATAAAACATTAAATTGATTATTCAATACTATTGATGTTGACATGAATGACCTTGACCCAACATCACTCTCTTCCCCACTGGAGTTAACTATGTGGTATTTGCTTTGCTCTGCACATTCTGAAAATTAGTCTGACCTTGCGAGGTCTGGTTTGACGACCCAGGCTCAGCGATATTCGAAGAAGTGTTTGTTTGTTTCGGACTCTGAACTGCATTGACATTTGGTTGTTTCTTCTTATTGTTAAAATGAGGATTTTTCTTTTTATTTCCATATGGAACTGACTGTGGAATTGACTGTGTATTTCTGGGATTCTGTTGTGTCCTACGCGAGTAACATTGACTGTACGAATGAGTCGAACTATTATGTATCAAACAGAATTTCGTTCTGCAGTCCGCGCTTAAGTGACCTTGACGTTTGCAATTATAACACGTCATTCCCGCTACTTGACTATTATTAACTACGTTCACTGTTTGTGGCTTTGTTTCATTCTTTGCAAAAACTTGAGTTAACACGGGATTGAGATCTGGACACTTAGCCATGTGTTTTTTTATCTGTTTATATACATCCAATTCCGTACTTGCAGGCGTTAACTTTTTATCAAAACACCGCACTAAAGCTTCAGGCAACATAAGTGTCATGCAAGTTAAATACATTAATCGTAAAAAATCTGTCACGGAGATGTTATCTCTAGTAACCCAAGTGGAATTACCTAAAATATCCTGATATTCATTAAGCCTATCAGCTATGAGAGCTGCTCTCTCAATAACATTAAGCCGATTCATAGTGGCTTGATTAAGTGTATTTCTTAACGTTAATACTACATCCAAGGCTTCTTCACCCCCATAGACCGCGCGTAACCTAACTTTGAAATCATCCCAGGTAACTGCTTCTTGAAATGAAACACCTCTTAAATACGCACTCGCATCCCCCTTAGAAAAATCTATAAAACTTTTAGCTTCTTGTAATTGTACAAAAGGGTCTACGATTTGTTTGGCATTTAAATGGGCATCGACGGATGAAATCCATGACTCCACATTTTGAGGCAAGAACCCATTAACCCGACCCTGAAAAGGAAGGATTGCAGACCTGGCATTTACAAGCGTCACAATCGGGAGAGGATTAATCTGTCCTACGCCACTAAGTCCAGGGGTGGGGCTCACAGGGGGTGTCATGACTGCTGTATTTCTTTTCCTATCTCTTCGACCCCTTGCAATTCTATCAAAATATCTATATGAATACAGACGTCCACTGCGTAAACGCATAAGCTCTGAATGACAAAGATTATAATAAAATTCCCCAAAACAATGCTACTAATCCCAAGACATTTTCCGAGAATTTCTGAAAGAAAAAGGAATTAGCACAAAGAGAGAAAAAATTCTAGATGAGAATTCGGAGTTGAACACAGTTTCCTTTAATGAAAGGAAAATAAAAGATTAGCAAACCACTCACCCCAGTAATAATCGACTAACGACTCGTGATAACTACACTTCACTGCCTAAACTGAAATGAATTTGAAAAATTGTACTTAGCTTTTATATGGTTCTGTGTGATGTCGTCACATCCTCTCTCTCTCTTGATGTTTGTTAGCGATGTTTCGTCCGAGTTTCCGTTGAATGTAGTGCTTCCTGGATATGTTTTTTAAGCGTTGAACGTCAGTCCTTGGGTTTCCTAGGATGTTGATTGAAGATCCAGTTCATCAGTTTGTATGTATAACATTCATCAAATGTTTTTAGACTTCGATGGACTATGTTACTTAGTCAAAATTGTAGATTCATTAATGTTGATTTCTTGAAGATCTTTCTCTGGTTTTTACAGCTTTATTTTTGATTTCTTGAAGATCTTCCTCTAATTCTTAGAGTATTATTATTAATTTCTTGAAGATCTTTCTCTGATTCTTAGAGTTTAAGCGCTGCCACCATTTATTAGTGTGCTACTGTTATTAACACACATTGAGTATGTGTTGTTTGAGATGTTGAGTCTTGAAATAAAGTTCATCATTGTAACTTTAAAATGGTTTATTCTCTAAAAACAACAGTGTTAAACATCTCCATCACAGGAGTGTAGCTGGTTTGGTCGGATGACCAATTCAGGTGAAGTATAGATATGAACTGCCTAAATTATCGATATCACAGATATCGTATGTTTAGTTGTCTCAGCATTTAAACACAATATGTAAACTTTACATTCGTCTCTCGGAAGACACCTGCATCCGGTGACGACACAATCTTTCACACGGTATGCATTTGTGTTGATGCTTCAGAAAAATGTTACATTGCCGAGGGATGCAAAATACATCCTGTTATGATTTTATCTGACTACAGCAAATCTCACGCTAGCATCTTCATCCACAATGACATATTACGTCATGTGTTTTAAACATGTAATAATTAACTATTTCATTTATTACATATATCATTGTATTGAAAATTTTGTGGCCTTTCCGCCAATATATGTATCATATTTCATCTCATGTTTGTTGCCTTGTAGTCCCTTTGCAAAAATGTAGAAGAAACATAAATCGCCAGTCAGACTTGACCTTTGTGCATACAGAGGTCGCCGCCCGACCCAGGCACTACTATTCCGTCCGCACGACTTGATGTACCACAAGTCACGAGGGCTGCCAACACAAGAGCCCATGTTCAGCACAAGGATGGATAATCTAACAAGCAAGCAAACAGTAAACATGTCAGTTCTCAGTTGTCTCTCATTCGTGCCCTCACAACTGGTGACCTCCCGGATTGGACCGTAACTTTGCAGTTTTGTTTGTAATGTAAGGACATCATCTTACCCGCCGTGTTTCCTCCCCCTGGACTCTTTTCTGTATATTGTAACTTTATAATTTATTCCACACAGTGGATTTTTGTATAACCATGTTGCGCTCTTCGAGAGCTTTATATCCATGTATAATATTGTACATTTCATTAGGCTACCGCCTTGATATTTCATACTTATATTTGACTCAAAACACAAATGATTGTGGCAGTTGGAAATGTTTCCCTCCCGGGCTACTTATCAGTCCGTACTCTGTAATATAGTGACCGTTGCATGTTCAGTAAATTGTAAGTCTCTCTCTGCTCGTCTTGTTGTCCTCACAACTGGTGTCCCCGGAGATGCTGGAAACACATAGCAGTTTGGCTTGCCATTAACGGACTAATTACGGCTGCGTTTCCTTCATATATCTCTTTTTGCCATTAACGTTTAACGACATCTTTTGGCTTTATCCCACTTAGTTTCGTGAGGCAGCAACGATGAGTAGGCTATATCTGACATAACCAGCTCACGCCCTTGGCCCGATGCATCAACTGACCATGACGAAACCGCCCAGCCCATCATGCCAAGCAACCACTCAGCTACGCCCAAAGTCAAATGGCACTGTTCTCACAACACAACACCGCCTCCTGGTTTCTGAGGGTGGACGTACTCTTCAGGGTGGCCAAGCTAAACTACCCCTGCGCCAAAGCTAACATCGTCCTGAACTCCATCCCTGAGGAGGTATTTGACAAGATCTCCCCATGGCTCGACGCTCACTCCGGTCCGGTATCCTATGACGACCTGCAAACCAAACTAATCAATATATACTCGCTTTCTGACTCGGCAAGGGCACAGAAGGTCTTTGATCTCAGCAATAGACCTATGGGCAACACCTCTCCGGTAGAAGCATGGGATGAACTGGTTGGACTTCTCATGCTGCCAGAAACCGACGCCAATGGACGACGACGAGAGATAAGCCTATCTCGCGAAATATTCCTCTGACGCCTCCCACAGGACGTGAGAGCCCAGCTCACCAATACCGACACCCTGCCGATGAACGACCTCCTGTCAATAGCACAGAAATTATACGAAGCCTCCATGGCCTCCCGAATTGGAGCATCATCCTCCTTCAGCTGCTCATCCCTCGACTCCTCGGCGGTGCCCTCTGCTGACGATGACGAAATCCTCGCCCTGATGAAGAAGAAACCTCCGCAGCCAATGCAGCAAAACCATAGACCGAACACGACTTGGTGTTTCTACCACCAGCAGTTTGGGAGCAACGCAATGAAGTGCAGGCCCCCCTGCAAGTTCCCGAAGAAATTCTGATGGCAGACACCGCCGACATCAACCGTAGCCACAGTAACAGATCATGGCAAGATTGGAATCTACATCCTTGACGCCATATCCAACCGTAGGCTTATGGTTGATACCGGCCATATGCAATCAACATTCCCTCCTTCACAGGCCGACCTTAACCGGGCGCCTAGCAGTGATGCCCCATCGCTAATTGCCGCCAACTGATCTCCCATACGGTGTTATGGGACTAGGGAGCTTAAAATCTCAATCATAGACCGATTTTACTCTTGGCCCTTCGCCATCGCTGACGTCAGACACCCCTTCTTCGGCGCTGACTTCCTAGCTCCCCATGGACTCCTCGCTGACGTCGCCGGGATATGCCTCATTGACCCTGGGAAATGCCAAACCCATCCACTATGAGCTGGTCCGGGTATCACACCAATCTCCGCCGTCGTAGCGCAGCCCTATGCCGCCCTTCTTCAGGAGTTCCCCGACGTTTTCAAGCCAGAACTTTGACAGTCGCCGGGATCCCCCTCCAAGCACGGGGTCTACCACCACATAAACACAACGGGACCTTCCACGCACGCCAAGTTCCGCCGCAGAAGCTGAGAGATGCCAAAAGGGCCTTTGAAGACATGGAACGGATGGGCAAATACAAGAAGGCGTCCAGTCCTTGGGCATCTCCACTCCACATGGAAAAGAAACCGGACAGAACATGGAGGCCCTGCAGTGACTACCGGCGCCTTAACCTCATCACAACGCCAGATCAGTACCCTCTGCTGAATATGCAAGACTTCACCAGTGCCCTTCATGGGCCAAAAATTTTTACTAAGATGGACCTGCTCAAATCATACTTTCAAGTTCGTGTGTTCCTAGAGGATGTGCCTAAGACCGCCATCATAACGCCGTTCAGCTCCTACACCTTCTCATATTCAACCTTCGGCCTACGCAACGCAGGAGCCACCTTTCAACGACTGATGGATAGCATCCTTGGGGACCTGCTGTTCTGCGTCTGCTACGTGGCCGACATCTTAATCTACTCCAGGACGAAAGAGGAACACTGGAAACACGTCCGTGCCGTGCTGAAACACCTTCAGGAGAACGGTTCGATCATGCGTTTCGACAAGTGCACATTCGGCGCCGAGAGGGTGCACTTCCTCGGACATCAAATATCCACAGCGGGCATGAAGCCCACATTGACCAAGGTGGATGCCGTGAAAACCTTCCCAACCCCAACGACCATCCGGCACCTTCAGGAGTTTTTGGGGATGGTAAACTACTACCGTCGCTTCATTCCCAACATCACCCACATCCTGACTCCCCTCAATGACATCCTGAAGGTAAAAGCCAAGAAGCTCGTTTGGGGTCCCCTGCAGCAACGCGCCTTCGACAGGACGAAGGCAGCCCTCGCCGAAGCCACTACCCTGGGGTACCATGACGACGGTGCCCCCCTGAAGTTGACCACCGATGCCAGCAACGTCGCCTGTGGTGCTGTCTTCGAACAGATTGTCAACGGTTACCCGCAGCCCTTGGCCTTCTTCAGCAAGAAACTCAACCCCGCGGAAACCAGGTACAGCACGTTCGACAGGGAGCTCCTCGCCGTCTACCTCACCGTCCGCCACTTTAGATACATGCTTGAAGGAACGCCCTTCACCACCGCAATGGACCACCAGCCCCTGATCCATGCTTTCACGAAGTCTTCAGACGCATGGTCCTCTCGCCAACAACCACACTTGGCAGACATCGCAGAATTCGGCTGCACTATCAGCTACGTACCGAGTAAGAAGAACCCCGTTACTGACGCCCTCTCTAGGATCGAGATCAACGCGGTCCACCTAAGGATTGACTATGCAAACCTCGCCGTAGAACAGCAGAACGACCCAGAGGCCCAAGACTATTGTACAACAGCATCAGCGCTACGACTGAAGGACATTCCCCTCGGACCGGCCGGGGAAACCATCCTCTGCGACACCAGCATGGATTCCCGCCTCCAGTAGAAGGAAGATGTTCAACGTCATCCACGGATTATCACACCCCTTGGGTCACACTGCAGCCCCTCTTTTATCCGAAAAATTCATCTGACCAGGAATCAAGAAAGATGCCCGTGAGTGGGTGAGAACCTGCATTAACTACCAGACGAGTAAGGTTAACCGCCATACTGAATCGGGAGGCGGTGATTTTCCCTAACCCAAGAGACGATTCGGACACATCCACATGGACATCTTGGGACCTCTGCCACCCTCAGGCTCTGCAAGATACCTCCTGACGATCATCGACCGCTCCACTAGAAGGTTAGAAGCAACTCCGATGTCCGAAGCAACCACCCACGGCTGCGCCGAAGCTCTCCTGTCGAGTTGGATCCGCCGCTTCGGTGTCCCCGACGATATCACGATGGACCAAGGTTCCGGTTTCTTGTCAGACATCTGGCTCTCTCTGGCAAACCTGATGGGAACGACACTCCACAACACCACGGCATACAACCTTGCAGCGAACGGCATGGTCGAGAGAGCTCATCGCACACTCAAGGCAGCCCTGATGGCGAGATGTACGGACAAACATTGGAAAGCGCAACTCCCATGGGTCCTTCTTGGCCTTCGCACCACTCCCAGGGCAGACAGCAAACCTTCTCCGGTCTACAGCAAGGCACTTACAATCCCTGGAGAATTCTTCCCTGCAACTACCGATGACACCGAGCTGGATCACCTGAGAGAAATCACCGGGAAATTCAGACCATGCCTGAAAACCTACGGGGACAGGATCAGACATTTCACGTCCAAGAACCTAGATGACTGCGACTATGTCTTCATCCGAGTCGATGCTCACCACTAACCCCTGACTAGACCTTATTGCGGCCCTTACGAGGTTGTCAGACGAACAGCCAAATCTTTCCTCCTGAACGTCCATGGACAAGAAGATTGGGTGACGATCGACCGATTAAAACCAGCGTACGTTGTAAGCAACAAGAAGATTACCGCGGGCCCTGGTAGACCCAGGATTCCACCTCAGAACAAATCATCTACCAGACGTGAGAAAACCACGCAACGACGGGGGAAAATGATTCCTCCGAACCAGAGCAACCTTCCCCTCCACTCAAGCACCAAAGGGGAATTACATCGCCCTCCACGATACAATGATTAATCGCATCAACCATCTACGATGCCCGCTGTCTGGGAGGGGGGAGTACTTGTAAGGACATCGTCTTACCCGCCATGTTTCTCCCCCTGGACTCTTCTGTATATTGTAACTTTATTATTTATTCCACACAGTAGATTTTTGTATAACAATATTGCGCTCTTCAACAGCTTTATATCCATGCACAATATTGTATATTTAATTAAGCTACTGCCTTGATATTTTATATTTATATTTGAATCAAAACACAAATGATTGTTGCGGTTGGAAATGTTTCCCTCCCGGGCTACTTATCCGTCCGCACTCTGTAATATAGTGACCGTTGCATGTTCAGTAAATTGTCAGTCTCTCTCTGCTCGTCTTGTTGTCCTCACAGTAACAATAACGGACTCAATATGTCTGCATTGCCTTCAGAAAAGCTTTTAGTCTTCCTGAAAATTCCTCTCCCGGGTCAACATCAAAACGCCACTAACGAACTTAACTCTTGTGTTATGGCATTTTCTCGAGTGGTTTGGCCCTGTCATTTATATGCACACAACCACACAGGAACCCGACACTGTTAGTGGACTAACTACGGCTCATATCGCGTTTTTACAAGGCCTGTCTAAAAAGTATCCGACCTTATGCCGGAAAAAATATTTCACATACCTGACAGGATTTGAACCCTAATCCCATTCAAAGTAGGCCCCTTGTGCTTTCACACACATAGCCCACCGATCCATCCACTGCCGGAAACACCTCTGGAAGTCTTCTTTTGGAATGGTGTTCATCTTTGCCGTCGCGTTCCACATTATCTCTTCTTTAGTCTCAAAACGGGATCCTTTCAGTGACGTCTTCAATTTTGGAAACAACCAGAAGTCGCAAGGAGCCATGTCTGGAGGGTAGGGAGGTTGGCGAACGACTGGAATTTTATGTTTGGCCAAGAAATGTTGGATCAATTGGGATGAGTGTGCGCGGGCGTTGTCGTGATGCAGTTGCCAATTTTTCGCCGTCCACATGTCTGGCCTTTTGCGCCGAACTGCGTCACGGAGACGCCAGAGAACATCTTGATAGTACTCCTTTGTCACTGTTTGTCCTTGCGGTGCGTATTCGTGATGCACAATTCCACGGATATCAAAGAAGACAGTCAGCATCATCTTCATTTTGCTTGGCACCTGTCGCGCTTTTTTCGGCCTTGGAGACTCGGGATGCTTCCATTGCGATGACTGTCTTTTTGTTTCTGGGTCATACCCGTACACCCATGACTCATCTCCAGTTATCACGGTGTTCAGAAACTGAGGATCAGTGTTGGCAGTGTCCAGAAGGTCCTTTGCAACTTGAAAACGGAGGTCCTTTTGTTCCGGCGACAACAACCTGGGCACAAATTACGCAGCCACTCTGTGCATGTTCAAATCATTACGCAAAATTGCATGTGCGGAATCTTTACTCACTCCAACCTCTTGGTCAATCTCCCGCATGGTCGAACGACGATCTGCCATTATCAAATTTCGCACCCTCTCAACAAAAGCTACACTCCGAGCAGTTTGGGGCCTGCCAAAACGCTGGTCACTCTCTACTGATGCGAGGCCACTTTTGAATCGGTTGAACCACTCCTTAATTTGTGTTACACCCATCGCATCTGCTGGATCTTACGAATTGTTTCGCTTTGAGAATCACCAAGCTTTTGACAAATTTTGATGCAGTATCTTTGCTCAACACGTTCAGTCATCTTGAGAGAATCAGTAATCCGACAGACACGTTGCGTAGCATCTCACTCAGCGACCAAAAGACAGCAACTCACGTGCTAGATGGTGGTGAAAAAATTCACGCATGCGCATGAAGGTGTCTTCCTTCACTGTGCAGAGTGGTGCCGCGCTATCGTCTCTATTTCGCACGGGAAAAATAAAGGTCGGATACTTTTTAGACAGGCCTCGTATGTGTGTGGTAGCACAATGCAGGACATTGAGGTAACTAGTTCTACTGACCCCGCGTCCAACTCAAATGCCGCGACCGCCGTAACCACAGCGATCGCCAAGACACAATCTCTGCCTAACTCCGTCACCATGATGCATGAAAGTACTAGGGCCAAACGTCTAGGCTACAAGGCCTAGCGTAGGCTAGGATCGGTAAATCATTCGCCGAAACGGAAATACTAATAGCATCATATAAAGAATTCCTATGTAGAGCTAAATAGCTAAAATTACTAAAGCAAAGGGGCCGGGAACGTCGCTCTGGCTAACTAAATGACTCATGCATGGTGAGCGACAACGTCCAGGACGCCTCCAGTAGGCAACAACTCTTGTAATGAAAATATCGCTATCGAATTATCTTTAAATCACCAAGAGCTCACATTTATACATAATAGAGATAATACTCAACTTTCCAGAGGCAGAAGAGGCTGGAGAAAGCATCATGAGGTTGAAAATAATCCAAGATAAGCGAGTAACACAGGGAAAATACCGAGTCGTTGAGCTATGCGAAAAGCAATACAGATGGCGCCGTCGGCGGCGCTATGCACGCATTTGGAGCGAGATAGGAGAGGTGCCTTGCTAGCGGCTCTCTTTTCTTTCTCGTCTTTCGTTTTCTTGCCACTTAACCCCTTCGAAGTGTTAATTCTGTTCGGGGTGCAGATTGCTATGTGGCATGTCAAGAATACGTCCTCTGATATTACGCGATATCCCTGGTTCATTTAATGAGGGATATTTGCTCCAGGAGTTAGAATTCTGGGTACCTTAAGGTAAATTCTCTGGGAATATCACCGTAGTCAAATTTACCCAAGGAAGCTACCCTATAGGAACTTCCATCAGGACGACATGGCCTGAGCCCCCCCCCCCAAAAAAAAAAAAATATAATATATATATATATATATATATATATATATATATATATATATATATATGCATGCATACGTACATACATATATATAAATATCTATTTTTGGGTGAGATCGCCATGTCGTCCTGATGGAAGCTCCTAAGGTAGCTTCTAAAGGATATATTATATACTACAGAGATATTCCCAGAGAATTACCCTTCGGGTCCCAGAATTCTAACTCCTGGAGCGAATATCCTTAAATTTTCTCAAGGATATCGCGTATATCAGAGGACGTATTCTTGACACGTCACATAGCAATCTTCGCCCCGAACAGTATTAACGCTTCAAGGGGGGGACGTGGCAAAAGAATAGAAGGGGGCCGTAACAAGGTTACCCCCATTCACGTACTACTATTGACAACCACCCCAGCGCCATTCCCAGGATTGCGGACATTCCTTGTAGCATTGAGCGTGGAGCTACAGATACAGTAGGTCAGGGAGGGAACTGTGAAGATCTTTTCTTTTAAGAAAGAAGGGTGGGTCCATCAGGACGACATGGCGATCTCACCCAAAAATAGATTTTTCGCTTCGCTCAAAATCCGTTTTTTGGGCTCAAGCCATGTCGTCCTGATGGAAGTATACCAGAGCATTAATGTATCTGTGGATTTTCATCAGTGCCTTAACCTTGGGACAACCTTTCTATGATCATTTGGATCAATCGAGACAAATGACGTTACCGTTATCCGTCATTATCACTAATCATCTCCGATGTTAGTGCTTCCTGCCCCCTACAGGGAAGAGTCATTCTAGACAGTAGAAAGGGGGGTCTCAAGGTAAGCATACATTGTATGGACAAACATAAGAATACACCAGATGAACAAACCGTCTCGTAGTTTGTGAAAATTACCAAATACTTAACAGTGTTTCTTAATTCCATTGTTTGTGAGCATACAAATATATAAAAGTGCATACTCTGGACTTTAAACATGCAATTGTCGGGCAAGTTAGGACACAATTACATTCTAATCGACGTTTACTAGTAAGTAAAATGAATTTAACATGATAACGGAACTATACATGTAACCTGTACAGAGATTATCTTTCTTTCTTGGGAAGCAAGAAATGATGAGTGCCACTCTCGGATTGAAGAGAATTAAAGACAAATTCTCTTCAAAATACCTGTACTGGTTACTTTTATCGCCACTGTGCACTACGTACACCGGCACTAGTGCCATCTATATAATTCCACACCTGGGATTTTGAACAGAGCTAGTGTCACCATGGTAACACTTGATCAAAGGAGGTCACAACCTAAGAGGGATGACCTCTTCTCCCTTTAATTGACAGTCCCAGTCAATTAGCTGTTCATCGTAGAATTAGACGGCGGGTTAAGTATTCTACCCGACGTCACCACATACTGCTTCAGATCATGGACTTGATTAGCATAGTGTTTATAGAACACTGTGGATGATTCTCACCCAGTATATGTGGGAGTACATTTGAAGACCAAACCATTGAGTGCCTATAACAGTAATTAGGGGGCAGGTTTTAATACGCTACCTGCCGCCACTACATAGTGTTTCAGTTCATGTACCTGTTTCGCATGGTATTTGTAAAACACTCTGGATGATTTCCATCCAGTGTATGAACGAAGACGCTCAAAGTCCATATACTGAAAGAAGTTCAGTGATGAAGCAATCTTTCTTGAATCATGACCTGCGGGAGTACTGTCAGGATCCGCTCTACTAATAAAGTAGGTGAGCTTCGCCCTCAGTTGTTTTAGGGATAAATTTGATCCAGAGGTTTCTCCTTTAAAAAGCTGTCCTCCCCTGAAGTCTGAAGTTCTACGAAGATAGACCCTTAGACACTCTACCGGACATAGAGAGACATCTTCCTTCAGAGGGCAGATTCTCCAGGGACCCCACCTTTTGGTGGGTAGCTCATTCTAGCGAGAAAGGATGGATCAGGGAAGAGATTAAGTTCTCCTGTTTCTGAGAACTGAATGTGACCCTCATCCCTAGAGAGGGCCACTATTTCACTAACTCTAGCCCCTGAGGCTATAGCGAACAAAAAAATAACCTTTTGGGTTAGATCCTTAAGCAAATAATCTTCATTGTTCAAGGATGAGGCATAATGTAGGACCTTGTCCAAAGACCAAGAGATGGGCTTTGGAGGTGCAGCAGGCCTAAGCCTAGCACATGCCTTCGGGATCTTATTAAAGTTCTTGTTCGCCAAGTCTACTTGAAAGGCATATAGAAGAGGTCTAGTCAAGGCTGACTTGCACGTAGTTATCGTGTTGGCCGCCAAACCCTGGTTATGAAGATGGATAAAGAAGGACATGCAGAAGTTCATTGAAATCTCTCTCGGTCCTTTTGCTTTTACGAAAGCAACCCACTTTTTCCATGATGACTCATATTGTCTTCTAGTTGACTTAGACTTGTATTCCTCTAAGAATTCTATATTGCCTTTTGAGATCCCAAATCTTTTCTTAACCGCTAGGGCAAGAAAATCATGCAATGAAGGGTTTGGGTTCTCTATAATAAATTGAAGGCAACTAATCTCTGAACCTTCTGGAGTTGGCCCACCTGGAAGGATCTCAGCATGTTGGGGACTCTCAGCAGGTAATTGGAGGGGATGAACTGGAAATCCTAAGTCTATCCCTTCCATTTCAGAGACAAGATGTTTATCATTTAAATTAGAGGATCCTCGTATGGGGCTACATATCAAGGTAGTTCCTTGACAGCGCTCGTAATGAAGAGGTCGGATTGCAGTTCGGGGACTTGTTCCCATCTGGGAGAGAATAGGTCTGCGTCCGTGGACCATTCTAACTCTATCGGCCTGAGCCTGAGTAGAGCGTCTGCTATCACATTGCGGATTGGTTGTATGTGAACTGCTGACAGGTGCCATCCCTTTAGGTAAGGGATGGCTAACTACACTTAAACTGTATGAGACGTTTCCTAGCATCGTCGATTGCAGCGTCTCGTTATTGCTTCGGAGTCCCAGATCAGCTGTAAACAATCTGATCTGCTTGGAGAGAGTTTCCGTACTCATGACTGGACCAACCTGGTCTTGGGATTTTCGGGCTTTGACCTTTGTTAGGGAAGCGATTAAGGAAGGACCGCTATCGGTCTTTTTAGGCCTCTTCGAGCGTTTGATGCTTGTTTTTTCCAGGTTCCCAGCGCATCTTGCCGCCGTGCTCTTAGCACACGGCCTACCTTTATTGCGAACTGGAGAGAGAACAGGGTTCCTCCCAGATCTCGTTTTGGGAATCTGAAATTTATCTTTCATCCACGATGTTCCGGGGACCGGATCATTTCTTCGGATGTTCATAGACCAGCCACCTTGCGTGCTGCCCACCCCAGCCTCTTGTCCAGGAACAATGTTGCCTGAACCTTTCTTAGGCCTAAATATTGCATGACTGTGTCTGCCAATTTCATGAAGGCACCTAAGACTCTGTCTAGTCTGACGAGTATCTTCCCTAGGAAGTACGTTACTTTGTGTAACCTGAATCTTAGATAGGAGGGGAAAGGGTGATTGACTGGAAGTTGCCAATAGACGACTTTCAGGTCTGGTAAGACTATAGGCACCCTTTTCTGCAGCGGGGTCCTTATGTTCAGGAGGATAAACCTCCTGGACTCGTTGTTCCATTTGGACTTGTTGAGTGGCGATAAATCCTGAATAACTCTGAATTTTCTTGAGTCCTTCTCGTAAACACACAACGGCCTTCCCTGGAATTCGGTGGACTAAAGTTTCCTTACCACCTGTATGCTCTAGAGCTCTTAGGTAAACTCCTACAGGAGGGTTTTGGATAATCGGAAGAGTAGAGGAAATGGTGGTAGAGATATCTCCACCTCTCAACTTAGTCCCATCTTGATTAGGCCATGGACCCAAGGATCGAAGGTCCAGCGATCCTAAAGGAATCTCCCACCTACTAAAAGCATTCCTATGCTTCGACTGATCAGTAGGAATCTTTTTTCGACCATCTGTCTGTGATGTCTCGGTCACTACAACTGTGGATCGTTGTTGAACCGCTCAAAATGGATGTCCAGACCTCTCCATCTTCCTTTTAGGTTGGGGACCCACAACCTTAGAAGATTCTCTTTTCGAAAGGATGCCCCACTTTTGGAGAAGTCCTACTTTCTCCGTAGAGGCGTTCTTAATCGCTTCCTTGACTACCTCGTCAGGAAAGAGGTCTTTGCCCCAGATGTTGGAAGATATTAGCTTTCTTGTATCGTGCTTCCGCACAGGTGGGGAGGTCCTTAACCGAAATCTTTTTCGGTTGTTTGAAGCCGACGAGAGTCGTCCGGAATTGTTCCTGGGTCTCTCTCAGCTTCTTGTCCATGAGGGCTTCTAGCATCCTGAAGACCTCTTGAGTGGCCGATGGAAGAGGATCCGGGGTGGCGGAAGTCGAAGGAACAGGTTCCTCGGATGGCACTGGAGTTGCTGGGGGAGCTGGAGCGACCTCGTTCTCCAAGTCAGGATATTCCACCTGATCTTCCTCATAGTCGAGCTCTTCACCCATGAGGTTCTTCTCCGTTTCTTCTGACACCTCCGACATACGTTCCACGTTGTCGGAATCGATATGGCACTCATGCATGGACTGTGCCATGACGATGTTGGGTTCGACCACTATTTGGACGGTGGGAATTTGTTCTCGCGGGATCACCGAGTCCTTGGATGCTTTCGGAAAAAGCAAGGCCCTCAAATCTTCATTGGGAAGATAAGGTCCAGAGGCATTCTTTTGGAAGCCTCGCACCCATTTGCGCAGCTTCTCTCTAGCGATGTCCCTTACCTCCGTGGTAGGAGGATCGTTGAACGCTTCGTCAAGAAGACTCTTGCAGACTGAACAGTTCTGCGGATCCCAGAATTTAAGGTCGCCTCTCTTGGCGGCGCAGGGGGCGTGGGTCCGGCACGCCTTGTGCCCGTAGAAGTCCGGGCGTTTAACTCCAAAGAAGTTACTTTCACACTTCACATACTCCTGTAAAAGAAAGAGATCATGAGTACATGGAAGGCATAAGAATGACTTACATTACTCTAGACTTAAGAATACCTTAATCTATAATAGCATATTAATTATATGTTCTAGATTGATGAGCAGGAAGGGAAGTAGATAGACACATACTTGTGAATCCCGCCCAGCCGGTTACCGTAACCTTATCCGTAGACAATTCCTTAGGACCCGAGGATCTCAAATGAGGGAAAATCCATATGGATGAGCCAAGCTAGGCTTCCTTGAAAGAGGAATTGTCCGCAGAGTGTAAAAGGATCTGAGACCACTCAGAGCCTTGAGGGAGAGGGGAAAATAGGATAAACCCCTTAGTAATATGTAGGTTCCGGCAAGCGACTGCACTGAGATGCACAGAATATGCTGGAAATGTTGTAATGTGCAATCAAACAGCATAGCCACTATATTAGTTGGTATAACAATACCTATATGGGGTGGCCAGGCTATCTGGCTGCATCAGATTGACTGCCGGCATGGTGCTGGAAGCCAAGGAAGGGGTACATGTCCCTTAGCGCCTCATTAGGGGGCTCCGGCAGACCGACGGCACGCCGGAGACCGGTCCTGCAGGGTGGAAAACATCAAGGAGGACACACTGAGCGACCAAGATGGACAACACCACAGTGGCGACCGCCGGCACAGCGGCGGATCGCCGGCACAGCGGCGGATCGCCGGCAGAGGCAGTGGGCTCCGGCAGCCGGAGGCTGACGGCATGGTGAACCTTAGTTCAATTCATAAGATATATATATATATATAAAGGGCGGATACCTAGACCGCCGGCAATCAATGCCGGCAGGTGGGCGGCAGTCTCCGGCAGTCGGCCGGCTGTTGCTAGGTAAACCAGGCTAAATATAAGGGGTGGGACGTCGGCTGAATGGCGACGGAAGGCGGCAGCCACCGGCAGGCGGTAAGCTGACGTCGTAGAGGGGAGGTATCTTATGAATAGAGGTCACCTGAGGTAGTGGTGGTTTTCGCCGGCAGTAGAGGCGGCAAGGGACCGGCACCATGATAGAGAGAGAGAGAAAGGTAAGGAGGGAGGGGAGGGGTAATATCCTATACCCCTACGGCATCCCTCCGGAGAGAGTGCACTCATGATAGGAGTAGGTACTCCTAACATCCGGCGGCAGTGGGCCGGCAGACGGCCGGGAGCCTGAGGTAACCTAAGGGAGGGATAGAGACCACTCAAAGAGGGGGAATCCTCCGCCGGCAAGACCGCCGCCGGCAACCACCCTAATAGAACGCTATGAAGGGTATGTGTACCAGAGCGGCCAGCTCAGCAGGAGAACAAGGTTAGCCCTACCACTCCACCCAAGGAGGAGTTGTAGGACCGAGGACAGGGGTGTGTAGGCAGGCCTACACCAAAGGGATAGAGTGGGGAGGGAGAAGTAGGGGTCTTTCGTAAGTGGGTAGACTCTGTATGCGAGAGGCCACCAAGGCAAGGGAGAACACTCCCTAACCTAGGATAGGTAGCACAGATCAGGTACAGTACTAATGTACTGTCCTAAACTATAATAAGCCAGAGTCTGTCCCCAGAGCTTAACCTAGATTAGGAGGACCAACTCCTAGGCTAGGAAGGCCTGGAAAGACACATCGCTAGTTGCAGGGAGGAAGGAGTAACCCAACCAAGTGCAACTGGGGAAGGACAGAATCCTTCCTAATGTCTCAGACACGACCCTAATGGGGGTTCATTCCCTTAGGGTAGGCTGAGAAGCGATAAATACTCTGGGTGAAGACAAGATTCTCCCTATTATAGAATAAGGGAAAAGCAAGGCTACCCAGAGGGAATTACCCGTAGGTAAGGGGAATAGGAAGCATACAAGGGTTCCTACATTAGGTTAGGAGGGGGTTGGTACACAAACCAACTCAGTCCCTTGTATGGTCCCCGAAGGCGAAAACACTTACATCACAGTAACTAGTATGTTTAACAATGCCAAAATCTTCATAACTTAACTTAGGAACACTGATATATATCATGCATTAAAGTGAGCACTAGGCTGTCAAGCCTAGGGGCTAAGCTAGCGATCTAGTATGGGGTCGGTCAACGACCGTAGTCTAACGAGCGCTAAAACACGATATAATAATTTCCTAGCTATGAAGACTAAATAACTAATAATATTAATTAGTTAAAGGACCGGAGAAGGCTGTTCTGGCTAACTAAATAAATTCGGTGGACTAAAGTTTCCTTACCACCTGTATGCTCTAGAGCTCTTAGGTAAACTCCTACAGGAGGGTTTTGGATAATCGGAAGAGTAGAGGAAATGGTGGTAGAGATATCTCCACCTCTCAACTTAGTCCCATCTTGATTAGGCCATGGACCCAAGGATCGAAGGTCCAGCGATCCTAAAGGAATCTCCCACCTACTAAAAGCATTCCTATGCTTCGACTGATCAGTAGGAATCTTTTTTCGACCATCTGTCTGTGATGTCTCGGTCACTACAACTGTGGATCGTTGTTGAACCGCTCAAAATGGATGTCCAGACCTCTCCATCTTCCTTTTAGGTTGGGGACCCACAACCTTAGAAGATTCTCTTTTTGAAAGGATGCCCCACTTTTGGAGAAGTCCTACTTTCTCCGTAGAGGCGTTCTTAATCGCTTCCTTGACTACCTCGTCAGGAAAGAGGTCTTTACCCCAGATGTTGGAAGATATTAGCTTTCTTGTATCGTGCTTCCGCGCAGGTGGGGAGGTCCTTAACCGAAATCTTTTTCGGTTGTTTGAAGCCGACGAGAGTCGTCAGGAATTGTTCCTGGGTCTCTCTCAGCTTCTTGTCCATGAGGGCTTCTAGCATCCTGAAGACCTCTTGAGTGGCCGATGGAAGAGGATCCGGGGTGGCGGAAGTCGAAGGAACAGGTTCCTCGGATGGCACTGGAGTTGCTGGGGGAGCTGGAGCGACCTCGTTCTCCAAGTCAGGATATTCCACCTGATCTTCCTCATAGTCGAGCTCTTCACCCATGAGGTTCTTCTCCGTTTCTTCTGACACCTCCGACATACGTTCCACGTTGTCGGAATCGATATGGCACTCATGCATGGACTGTGCCATGACGATGTTGGGTTCGACCACTATTTGGACGGTGGGAATTTGTTCTCGCGGGATCACCGAGTCCTTGGATGCTTTCGGAAAAAGCAAGGCCCTCAAATCTTCATTGGGAAGATAAGGTCCAGAGGCATTCTTTTGGAAGCCTCGCACCCATTTGCGCAGCTTCTCTCTAGCGATGTCCCTTACCTCCGTGGTAGGAGGATCGTTGAACGCTTCGTCAAGAAGACTCTTGCAGACTGAACAGTTCTGCGGATCCCAGAATTTAAGGTCGCCTCTCTTGGCGGCGCAGGGGGCGTGGGTCCGGCACGCCTTGTGCCCGTAGAAGTCCGGGCGTTTAACTCCACAGAAGTTACTTTCACACTTCACATACTCCTGTAAAAGAAAGAGATCATGAGTACATGGAAGGCATAAGAATGACTTACATTACTCTAGACTTAAGAATACCTTAATCTATAATAGCATATTAATTATATGTTCTAGATTGATGAGCAGGAAGGGAAGTAGATAGACACATACTTGTGAATCCCGCCCAGCCGGTTACCGTAACCTTATCCGTAGACAATTCCTTAGGACCCGAGGATCTCAAATGAGGGAAAATCCATATGGATGAGCCAAGCTAGGCTTCCTTAAAAGAGGAATTGTCCGCAGAGTGTAAAAGGATCTGAGACCACTCAGAGCCTTGAGGGAGAGGGGAAAATAGGATAAACCCCTTAGTAATATGTAGGTTCCGGCAAGCGACTGCACTGAGATGCACAGAATATGCTGGAAATGTTGTAGTGTGCAATCAAACAGCATAGCCACTATATTAGTTGGTATAACAATACCTATATGGGGTGGCCAGGCTATCTGGCTGCATCAGATTGACTGCCGGCATGGTGCTGGCAGCCAAGGAAGGGGTACATGTCCCTTAGCTCCTCATTAGGGGGCGCCGGCAGACCGACGGCACGCCGGAGACCGGTCCTGCAGGGTGGAAAAACATCAAGGAGGACACACTGAGCGACCAAGATGGACAACACCACAGTGGCGACCGCCGGCACAGCGGCGGATCGCCGGCACAGCGGCGGATCGCCGGCAGAGGCAGTGGGCTCCGGCAGCCGGAGGCTGACGGCATGGTGAACCTTAGTTCAATTCATAAGATATATATATATATATAAAGGGCGGATACCTAGACCGCCGGCAATCAATGCCGGCAGGTGGGCGGCAGTCTCCGGCAGTCGGCCGGCTGTTGCTAGGTAAACCAGGCTAAATATAAGGGGTGGGACGTCGGCTGAATGGCGACGGAAGGCGGCAGCCACCGGCAGGCGGTAAGCTGACGTCGTAGAGGGGAGGTATCTTATGAATAGAGGTCACCTGAGGTAGTGGTGGTTTTCGCCGGCAGTAGAGGCGGCAAGGGACCGGCACCATGATAGAGAGAGAGAGAAAGGTAAGGAGGGAGGGGAGGGGTAATATCCTATACCCCTACGGCATCCCTCCGGAGAGAGTGCACTCATGATAGGAGTAGGTACTCCTAACATCCGGCGGCAGTGGGCCGGCAGACGGCCGGGAGCCTGAGGTAACCTAAGGGAGGGATAGAGACCACTCAAAGAGGGGGAATCCTCCGCCGGCAAGACCGCCGCCGGCAACCACCCTAATAGAACGCTATGAAGGGTATGTGTACCAGAGCGGCCAGCTCAGCAGGAGAACAAGGTTAGCCCTACCACTCCACCCAAGGAGGAGTTGTAGGACCGAGGACAGGGGTGTGTAGGCAGGCCTACACCAAAGGGATAGAGTGGGGAGGGAGAAGTAGGGGTCTTTCGTAAGTGGGTAGACTCTGTATGCGAGAGGCCACCAAGGCAAGGGAGAACACTCCCTAACCTAGGATAGGTAGCACAGATCAGGTACAGTACTAATGTACTGTCCTAAACTATAATAAGCCAGAGTCTGTCCCCAGAGCTTAACCTAGATTAGGAGGACCAACTCCTAGGCTAGGAAGGCCTGGAAAGACACATCGCTAGTTGCAGGGAGGAAGGAGTAACCCAACCAAGTGCAACTGGGGAAGGACAGAATCCTTCCTAATGTCTCAGACACGACCCTAATGGGGGTTCATTCCCTTAGGGTAGGCTGAGAAGCGATAAATACTCTGGGTGAAGACAAGATTCTCCCTATTATAGAATAAGGGAAAAGCAAGGCTACCCAGAGGGAATTACCCGTAGGTAAGGGGAATAGGAAGCATACAAGGGTTCCTACATTAGGTTAGGAGGGGGTTGGTACACAAACCAACTCAGTCCCTTGTATGGTCCCCGAAGGCGAAAACACTTACATCAC
Organism: Palaemon carinicauda; assembly: GCF_036898095.1. Classification (NCBI taxonomy): domain Eukaryota; kingdom Metazoa; phylum Arthropoda; class Malacostraca; order Decapoda; family Palaemonidae; genus Palaemon; species Palaemon carinicauda. The sequence continues at coordinate 157,358,838 of NC_090725.1, read as the reverse complement.
AGTAACTAGTATGTTTAACAATGCCAAAATCTTCATAACTTAACTTAGGAACACTGATATATATCATGCATTAAAGTGAGCACTAGGCTGTCAAGCCTAGGGGCTAAGCTAGCGATCTAGTATGGGGTCGGTCAACGACCGTAGTCTAACGAGCGCTAAAACACGATATAATAATTTCCTAGCTATGAAGACTAAATAACTAATAATATTAATTAGTTAAAGGACCGGAGAAGGCTGTTCTGGCTAACTAAATAAAGCATGCAACATGAACAGCGACGCCGTCATGGCGCGTCCGGTATCGGCACAGCTCCGCCACAAAACACAATATTTTACAAAAAGTAGAAGTTACTTTACGGCCAGAGCTTATTTAAAGAATACTAGGACCTAGTACTCAACTTTCCAGAAGAAGGCGAGGCTGAAGGCTGCGACATAACGGCGATGTAAGCAGATAAAAGAGGCACTTGGGAAAAATCCGACTTAGCGTATGAGCTACAGGCGAAAGGATGAAGACGGACGTGACGTCATTTAGCAATGGCGCCCGTTTGCTTACGTCTCGAGTACCAAAAGTAGCCACGGATGAGAGTAACTTTGGAACGGCTCCTCAGTTACTCAGCCACCTTTCCATATCGAAGTGTTAACTCTATATGGGGTGCAGATAGCTATGTGGCGTGTTCATACATGCGTCCCCTGTTGATATACGATATCCTAGGGGGAAACCTTTAGGGTACTCGCACCAGAAGTTAGAATTTTGTGATAACCTTTAGTTTAATTCTCTGGGAATATCCACTGTAGTTAAATATACCCTAGGAAGCTACTGAAGGAACCTTCCATCAGGACGACATGGCTTGAGCCCAAAAAATGTAACAAGAGCTGTTGCCAGCCGGATAGCGTCATGGACGCGGTCGTTCTTTCTGTACATTTAGTTAGCCAGAACGACCCTTTCCCGGCATTATTCGCTTTAATAACTTTAGCTATTTAGAATTCTATCTAGGGATTCTTATATTATGTCATTGTTGTCGTGGATTTGGCTATTTATTTCAAGCCTCACGAGAGCTAGGCTTCCAAGCCTAGGCACCTACACACTTCATGCATGATATAACTTTCCTGGTAAAGTTTTATCGAAGCACAGGCAATATTTTACACATTCATGATATTACTTTATTATGCTTTCCTCTTCCAAGATAGTATACGGAGAGTTTCGGTGAACGATTCTCAATGCTCCTAGGCTACTATCCTAGGGGCTTTAGTATACTTTCACACATGTCCCCATTGCTCTGTATTGCCTTTTAAGGGGAGACTGACACCTCCTATACCTTTTAAGTCGATACTATCTCCTAGGAGATTTAAGAGCAATCCCCCTTCCCTCTGATTATCCTAGGCTATTCTCAGTTTTCTTTTCTGTGAACCGAGTTCTGGCAAAGTTTTACTGAAACGTTCCGTTTTCTTTCTCCTAACCACTGAGTCAGTTTTGAGTTTAGAATGGGACATCAGAGTATATGTCTGTGTTAGGCATCTTCCTGTCTTGGCGAAATGATTTCCGAAGTCAGGTTAAGCTGCTCTTACAGGAGGCTAGACTTCCCTAGACCATACTTGGGGGTTTTGTATGACAATTCCCCCTTCCTTGGCCTAGCAGACAGTCCTGTGCTGGTACACCTTAGACCGAAGAAATGACTTCTTCACTGCCTAAGGTCTCTGGCACGAGATTCTGTTCTCTTGTGAGATGGTATCCTACGGACGCTCTCTCACTCAACTAACCCAACCTGGGGAAATGATTTCTCCTACCTGAGGTTACTCCATGAGACCAGAATCCCTTAGGTTAAGTAGTGCCTACGGGCATTACCTTACCTGTAGGACACCTACCCCCTCCCCTCTATCTCTTTCGTGTTGAATGAACCAACACCCTCCTGGCCGTCGTTCTACATTGACCCTAAGGGTTATTGTAGGACTGGCCTGAGGTTCCCTGTCCGGCGGGTACCCTCGTATTCTTTAGAGTGTTCTTCAGTCCTCCCTTAGACTGCCTTCCATAGCCAATTTGAATGGGATATGGTTGGGTGGCCGCGGGGGCATATAAAAATTAGAATAGCGCCAACGTTATCCCTGCGTGTCGTAAGAGGCGACTAAAAGGGACGGGACGAGGGGGCTGGGAACCCCCTCTCCTGTAAAAAATTCCTGCGAGACATCGACAAGGAGATGGAGCTGGGGGGAGAGTGACTGCTCCCCGCACTCTAGTTTTGGGGGGTTTAAATGTGCGTGGATGTAGTACGATAGAGAGTAAAAGATGTGAGATTGGAAGTATGTTTAGAAGTAGAAGGATGGATGTATTGGCCTTGTGTGAGACAAAGATGAAAGGAAAGGGTGAAGTGATGTTTGGTGAAATGTCTGGTAGAGTGTCTGGGATTGAAAGGGGAAGAGCGAGAGAGGGTGTGGCGTTATTGCTGAGTGAATGGATGACAGGTAAAGTAGTGGAATGGAAGGAGATATCATCTAGGTTAATGTGGGTAAGGGTTAGGTTGGGTAGGGAATGTTGGGCGTTTGTCAGTGCGTATGGGCCAGGTAGTGAGAAAAGTGAAGAAGATCGGAATGAGTTCTGGAATGATTTAACTAGGTGTGTAGAAGGACTGGGTAGAAGGAATTATGTAGTTGTTATGGGTGACTTAAATGCTAGAGTGGGCGCTGGAGAGGTAGAAGGTGTCATTGGTAAGTATGGCGTACCAGGTGAAAATGAGAGTGGTGAGAGACTGGTAGACATGTGTGTTGAACAAGAGATGGTAATAGGTGCTAGCTTCTTTAAAAAGAAAGATAAGAATAAGTATACATGGGTAAGAGTGGCAAATGGAAGAGTAGTAGAAAGGGCATTAATGGATTATGTGTTGGTAACTAAAAGAATGTTTGGAAGATTGAAAGACGTGCACGTGTTTAGGGGTATGGCTAACGGTATGTCTGATCATTTTTTGGTGGAAGGAAAATTAGTTGTAGCAAAAGAGTGGGGGAATAGAGTAGGTGGATGTAAAAGGGAGGTAGTGAGGATTGAAGAGCTAATAAAACCGGGGGTAAAAAGTAAATATCAGGAAAGGTTGAAAATGGCATATGATGAGGTGAGAGTAAGAGAAATTGGTAATTTAGAGGAGGAATGGAAGTTAGTAAAAGAAAATTTTGTTGGGATTGCAAGTGATGTATGTGGCAAGAAGGTTGTTGGAGGCAGCATGAGGAAGGGCAGTGAATGGTGGAATGAAGGAGTGAAGGTGAAAGTGGAAGAGAAAAAGAGGGCTTTTGAAGAATGGCTGCAGAGTAATAGTATAGAGAAGTATGAAAAATATAGAGAGAAAAAGGTGGAAGTAAAGCGCAAGGTACGTGAGGCAAAGAGGGCAGCTGACCTGAGGTGGGGTCAGGGATTGGGTCAGTCATATGAAGAGAATAAGAAGAAGTTTTGGAAAGAAGTGAAGAGAGTAAGGAAGGCTGGCGCAAGAATTGAAGAGACAGTGAAAGATGGAAATGGAAGGTTGTTAAAAGGAGAGGAGGCAAGGAAAAGGTGGGCGGAATATTTTGAAAGTTTGCTGAATGTTGAGGATAATAGGGAAGCAAATATAATTGCTGTTCCAGGTGTTGAGGTGCCAGTGATGGGAGATGAGAATGAGAGAGAGATAACAATAGAGGAAGTGAGGAGAGCACTAGATGAAACGAGAGTAGGAAAAGCATCTGGTATGGGCGGTGTGAAAGCTGAGATGTTGAAGGAAGGGGGTGTGACTGTACTTGAATGGTTGGTGAGATTGTTTAATATGTGTTTTGTGTTGTCAATGGTACCAGTAGATTGGGTTTGTGCATGTATTGTACCACTATATAAGGGTAAGGGAGATGTGCATGAGTGTTGTAATTCAAGAGGTATTAGTTTGTTGAGTGTAGTTGGAAAAGTGTATGGTAGAGTACTGATTAATAGGATTAAGGATAAAACAGAGAATGCAATCTTGGAAGTACAGGGTGGTTTTAGAAGAGGTAGGGGTTGTATGAATCAGATTTTTACAGTTAGGCAGATATGCGAGAAATATTTAGCAAAAGGTAAGGAGGTGTATGTTGCGTTTATGGATCTGGAGAAAGCATATGATAGAGTTGATAGGGAAGCAATGTGGGATGTGATGAGGTTATATGGAGTTGGTGGAAGGTTGTTGCAAGCAGTGAAAAGTTTATACAAAGGTAGTAAAGCATGTGTTAGAATAGGAAATGAAGTGAGTGATTGGTTTCCGGTGAGAGTGGGGCTGAGACAGGGATGTGTGATGTCGCCGTGGTTGTTTAACTTGTATGTTGATGGAGTGGTGAGAGAGGTGAATGCTCGAGTGCTTGGACGAGGATTAAAACTGGTAGGCGAGAATGACCATGAATGGGAGGTAAATCAGTTGTTGTTTGCGGATGATACTGTACTGGTAGCAGACACAGAAGAGAAGCTTGACCGACTAGTGACAGAATTTGGAAGGGTGTGTGAGAGAAGGAAGTTGAGAGTTAATGTGGGTAAGAGTAAGGTTATGAGATGTACGAGAAGGGAAGGTGGTGCAAGGTTGAATGTCATGTTGAATGGAGAGTTACTTGAGGAGGTGGATCAGTTTAAGTACTTGGGGTCTATTGTTGCAGCAAATGGTGGAGTGGAAGCAGATATACGTCAGAGAGTGAATGAAGGTTGCAAAGTTTTGGGGGCAGTTAAGGGAGTAGTAAAAAATAGAGGGTTGGGCATGAATGTAAAGAGAGTTCTGTATGAGAAAGTGATTGTACCAACTGTGATGTATGGATCGGAGTCGTGGGGAATGAAAGTGATGGAGAGACAGAAATTGAATGTGTTTGAGATGAAGTGTCTGAGGAGTATGGCTGGTGTATCTCGAGTAGATAGGGTTAGGAACGAAGTGGTGAGGGAGAGAACGGGTGTAAGAAATGAGTTAGCGGCTAGAGTGGATATGAATGTGTTGAGGTGGTTTGGCCATGTTGAGAGAATGGAAAATGGTTGTCTGCTAAAGAAGGTGATGAATGCAAGAGTTGATGGGAGAAGTACAAGAGGAAGGCCGAGGTTTGGGTGGATGGATGGTGTGAAGAAAGCTCTGGGTGATAGGAGGATAGATGTGAGAGAGGCAAGAGAGCGTGCTAGAAATAGGAATGAATGGCGAGCGATTGTGACGCAGTTCCAGTAGGCCCTGCTGCTTCCTCCGGGGCCTTAGATGACCGCGGAGGTAGCAGCAGTAGGGGAGTCAGCATTATGAAGCTTCATCTGTGGTGGAAATGTGGGAGGTTGGGCTGTGGCACCCTAGCAGTACCAGCTGAACTCGGTTGAGTCTCTGATTGGGCTGAGGGAACATAGAGAGTAGAGGTCCCCTTTTTGTTTTGTTTCATTGTTGGTGTCGGCTACCCCCCAAAATTGGGGGAAGTGCCTTGGTATATAGATATAGATAGATGGTTGGGTGGAAGCCCGAATTTAATTCCCCCTTCTACTTGAACCGTCATTCTGGATGCAGGCCGGCAAGGCTGAGCCCTTGTCTTCATCCATCCTCTCTTTCTCTCTTACTTTCGTTACTGGGCCATGTCAATTGTCTGCCGCCTGGCAGTTACCCAGCCGCCGCTTACTGTGAACGTCGTTGATCGACAACCCAAAGACAATAGACATTCAGGGACCGGCTGCCGGCAGAGCCATCGCCGGCCGGCAGAGCCATCGCCGGCCGGCAGAGCCGCCGCCGCCGCCGACAGCCGGCAGAGCCGTTGCCGGCGGCCTGCCACCCATTTTTATGAAGACAATAATTGCCTTCAATAGCCCAGAATAGGCCGGCATGTGCCGGCAGGCCTGACAGGACTGGCAACTTGTTACCAACAGTTTGCTGTAGCCCAAAGCTTTTCCAACCTACAAGGTGCTTCATGGGCAGCCTATTGTGAGACCATCACATATAAGAGAGCGATTCTCTCTTCCATTAATGGTTATTATCCATTATTGTCCTTAATCCCCAATATTGAACCTGGAAGATTGTGTCAAGAAGACACTTTATATCAAAGGATATCATCTTCCCCTAAGAATTCCTAAGAATTCTACTTTCAATATTGGAGAAGGTCATAGCAATTGGCTGGACAGGAAACACACGTAGGTGTCTTTCCTATCTCTAGCTTACCCTATCCAAGCTAATATTATTAATATTATGTATGCTGAAATCTGAGAATTTCACCGAATACTTATATGCTTTTCTTTTTTTACAGGAGGATCATCCCGAGTGCGGGAACAGTTTTTGCAGGGTCCGTAGTAAGAACTTCTACAGCCACAACATGTGCAGGGCCCATGCTCGCTGCGCAGTCACCAAGGGGGCTCTCAAGTACTGGGACCCGCAGGTATGTACTGTTTGTGAAAAACTGGTAAGAGAGGCTTTTGACGATCAATAGTCCACTGAGTCAAGGGACGCAGCATGGGAAATGCTGCGAAAATGGGTTAGGGGCTTTCAAAAGAACACTTCTGGCCCATACCTTCCTAATGAAAAGATGAGGGCTTGTCTTTTCCCTGGGGCATCTTCGGATGCGGTTATTCCCCAGGCTTAACCTGAGATTCCCCTGGTTCAGATTCCGGTTAAATCTGAAGTTTCGGATGCCTTAGAGAGCCTCCAATTAGAGGACAACATGTCAGTTGTCTCAGAGGAGACTGAGAACAATCTCCTAGTGGAGGAATTGGACAAGGCGGATGACGTTCCACCTGAGACAGAAGTCGAGAGAGCCGAAACGATTTCGGTATCATCGGCCACAGTGAATGAGCCGGTGCCTTTGACCTCTTCCACTGCACCCCAACTAGATTCTATCACGAGTACATTGCACTCGTTGTTGTCCATGGTGCGGGACATTCAAAAGAAATCGTCCGAGAAGGATGCCTCTATTCAGACAGAAATGCATCAGCTAGTTGCAACACGTTTGGCGCCGAAGAAGCTAAGCGTTAAGGATCTCCCCGCCCTCTCTGACGTTAACCCTTGGAGGTACGCAGAGCACATGCCCGTGTCGGGGGGGGGGGGGGAGATCTTCCCCTCAGAAAAACTGGGCACTGTCCCAGTGGAGGAAATTGAGTTCTGGCCCAGCAAAGGGGCCTACCCGAATTGCTATGTCCGTCTTAAGACGGAACCTGCATCCAAACAGGAGACAGAGCCGAAGGAAACTATTGTCCTTGAACTCTCTAAGGCTCAGGCCTTATATACCACCACCTTAAAAGAGAGGTCCTTTATTAGCTCTAAGGTGCCGGCTCTCAGCAAGAAGCACCCGTCCTTCATTGCTGACCCCAAACGTGCCTTTCCCTTTATGGACAAAGGGCTTAAGGCAGCCTTAAAGGCAGTTGAGTCAGGGAAATCGTGCCCTACACTGGAAGAGTGTAGACCCTTCTCCCTTGCCTTCCCATCAGACAATGCGGACTGGAAGGATGTGCACAACACCTTCACATTTGGGAAGCTGGAGGCAGATATTGCCAGACGACAGTTCGGCGAAGACCTCCCGAAGCTGTCGGACTTTCTCCTGCGTAGGGAACAGGAGACAAAAGAATGTCTTGCTGCTTCCTTGTCTCTGCAGACTGGCCTGGAGACAATGGCAAGCATCCCAGATACCCTGAACATGTACATGGTCTTCGCCAAATCCCATTTGGCGACCGTAACCAAAGACCTGTACAATTTTATTAAAGCCCGAAGGGCTTGCAGAGAGTTCGTGTTCGCCTCGCCTGCGATGAGACACGAACCAAGGAAGCTGATAACTTCTAACATCTGGGGAAAAGACCTCTTCCCAAGTGAAGTGGTCAAAGAGGTTGTGGACAAAGCCGCCACTGAGAATAGAAACCTTCTCTCTAAATGGGGCTTGTCCTCTAAAAGAAAATCTTCAGCTGATGAGGGTCCCCAGCCGAAGAATAGACCAAAACGACATAAAGTGCCCTCTCGGCTTAAGCAACAGCAACAGCTTCCCGTGGCCACGGTGTCCCAGACGGTGGCACAACCACCCACCACCTTCCAACTGGTGCCCCAAATGCTGGCGACTCAGTCACCAGTGTTCACCCTAGTGTTTGAAAGTCAATCTACGACCTTTTGGCCGAAGTCTCAAGGTTCCTTTTGAGGTTCCTCCAGATGCCCCTTCAGAGGTAGGGGCAACAAGGGTGGACGTGGCCAAGGAGGTAAATCTTCCACCCAGCACTCAAAGTGAGATGCTACCGGTAGGAGGGAGACTCTTCTTCTTTCGGGATCGTTGGACCTTCGATCCCTGGGCCCACAGCCTAATCAAGAACGGACTAGGGTGGAGTTGGAGCTCAACTCTACCGACCTTCCCTCAATTCTTCCAACACTCAACCCCCATATTGGAAGAATATGTTCAGGAACTCTTGAACAAAAGAGTTATAAGGAAGGCAAAGTCTGTCAGATTCCAAGGAAGGCTATTTTGTGTTCCGAAGAAGGACTTGGAAAAGCTCAGAGTAATTCTGGACTTGTCACCACTCACAAGTTCATAGTGAACTACAAGTTCAAAATGCTGACGCTTCAACACATCAGGACCCTGTTGCCCAAACGGGCATACACAGTCTCCATAGACATGATGGATGCGTACTGGCGCGTTCCAATCAGCCGTCAAGTTTCCCCCTACCTGGGATTCAAACTACAAAGAAGACAGTATGTTTTCAGAGCCATGCCCTTCGGTCTGAACATAGCTCCAAGGGTATTAACCAAGCAGTCATTCATCAAATACGCCTAAAAGGAATCCAAGTGGTAGCCGACCTGGACGACTGGCTGGTGTGGGCAGCATCCGAAGAAGAGTGCAGGCAAGCCTCCATGGAAGTGATCCGGTTCCTGGAACACTTGGGATTGAAGATCAACTTGGAAAAATCTCGACTGTCTCCAGCTCAAAAGTTTCAGTGGCTGGGCGTCCACTGGAACTTGCAGTCACACTGCCTTTCCATTCCATCAAAGAAACGGAAAGAGATAGCAGGATCTATCAAAAGCCTTCTTCGGTCCACAAGGATATCAAGAAGGCAACAGGAGAGAGTGATGTGGTCTCTCCAGTTCGCCTCAATGACAGATCCAGTATTGAGAGCACAATTAAAAGATGCATCAGGAGTTTGTAGAAAATACGCATCAAACACTCGAAGAGATCTACAAAGACCGATACCAAATCGTCTGCGATCCCTACTCAAGTCATGGTCGGAGGCCAAAAACCTAAGGAACAAGGTTCCCTTACAACCGCCTCCACCGTCAGTCACCGTTCACACGGATGCCTCGAAAGACGGGTGGGGAGGTCATTCTCATCATCGGAAAGTCCAATGAACCTGGTCTTCCCTCTTCAAAACCTTCCACATCAATTTTCTGGAAGCCATGGCAGTTTTTCTTTCCCTAAAGAAACTGAAACTCCACTGCTCAATCCACATCTGTCTGGTTCTAGACAGCGAAGTCATAATGAGATGCCTAAACCGACAGGCCTCGAGATCGCCTCACATAAACCAAGTGATACTAGCCATCTTCCGCCTAGCGGAGAAGAAGAGATGGCACTTGTCACCAGTCCACCTTCAAGGGTTCCGCAATGTGACAGCGGACGCTCTATCCAGGACCAAACCGATAGAGTCAGAATGGTCCCTAGACGCAAGATCGTTCTCCTTCATCTTACGCAAAGTCCCAGGACTGCAAATAGACCTCTTCGCAACGAGCGACAACAAGAAGCTACCCCGGTATGTAGCCCTGTACGAGGATCCTCTAGCGGAAGCAATGGATGTGATGTCCATAGATTGGAACAGATGGTTCAAGATCTACCTATTCCCTCCAACCAACCATCTGCTGAGAGTCCTCGACAAACTGAGATCCTTTCGAGGGACAGCAGAAATAGTGGCCCACAAGTGGCCCAACAGCGTTTGGTTCCCCCTGGTAACGGAACTACGCCTGAAGCTGATCCCGTTGCCGGACCCAGTTCTGATTCAGCAAGTGCAGAAATCGACTGTCTCAGCTTCATCAGTGAAAACCCAGAACCTTCATCTCATGATTTTCTCGCCTTAGCGGTCAAGATACGGTTCGGGATTTCTAGGGTCAGTATTAACTTCTTAGAAGAATACAAGTCAAAGTCAACAAGAAGACAATATGAGTTTTCCTGGAAGAAGTGGGTGGCCTTTGACAAGGCGAAGAAACCTAAGGAGATTTCTGTTTGTCATTCTTCATCCATCTTCATGAACAAGGTTTAGCAGCCAATACGATTACTACATGGTTAATCTGCCCTGGCCAGACCAATGCTTTACGCCTTCCAGGTTGACTTTTCCAACGAAATCTTCAACAAGATCCCTAAAGCCTGCGCTAAACTTCGGCCCGCAGCTCCTCCTAAGCCCATTTCATGGTCTTTGGACAAAGTTCTTCATTTAGCATCAACCCTGAACAATGAGGATTGCTCGCTGAAAGACTTGACTCAAAAGGTGATATTCTTATTTGCACTAGCCTCAGGAGCCAGAGTTAGCGAAATAGTTGCCCTCTCGAGGGATGATGGCCACATTCAGTTCACAGACAACAGAGAACTGAACCTCTTTCCGGACCCGACGTTTCTCGCCAAGAACGAGCTGCCCACTAAGAGATGGGGTCCCTGGAGAATCTGCCCTCTGAAGGAAGAAGCATCCCTCTGCCCAGTGGAATGCCTAAAGTTCTATCTTCGTAGAACTTCAGACTTTAAGGAAGGTCAGCTTTTCAGGGGAGAGACTTCCGGTTCAACATTATCCTTGAATCAGATAAGGGTGAAAATCACCTACTTTATTCGCAGAGCGGATCCAGACAGTACACCCGCAGGTCATGATCCGAGAAAAGTTGCCTTGTCTCTGAATTTCTTTCAGACGATGTCGTTTGAAAGCCTTTGTGCTTATACTGGATGGAAGTCCTCTAGGGTCTTCTTCAAGCACTACGCGAAGCAATTACAAGAAATTAAATTTCATGTGGTGGCGGCGGGCTGTGTAATAAAACCTGCTGCTTGATTACTGCGAAGAACAGTGCACTATTTGGGACTTATAGTGAAGGGTGTACACGATAGACTCGTAAGGCATATCATGTTGAGTTTTGTGTTTAGTGATGACACTATAGACTGTTTCCTCTACACAGGTGACATTAAGCATAATAGACTGACACAAGTGCCAGGCATTCTTATATGCACAGACTTCCTAGTAACAACAGAATGTATAGTGACATTTTATATTTCCCTTAGAGTGGCTAATGTTTCCTTTTCAGGTGAAACCTATTTTATTTCTGTTATTACTGTTTATGCTTTTATGCAGAATTATTCACCATACATTGTAATTGAATACAACCATGATTTCTATTTTTGTAATAAACAATAGAAAAAATGTTTGCGTCTCTTTCGCCCCAAACATTCCAGTGTATGTATAAGTCAGAGCATCCTTGACTCTTTTGATATTTAAGTAATTATCGGAACTAAGATTCATATTGTTCCAAGCAAACAGGTAAGATCTTATTGTACTAGACTGTTCATTTTACTGTTTAAGGTTTCCTACACGTATATAAACCTGTCCGTCTCTTTATCGACAGACCTGGGAGGTACAGTAACCTGCACAGATCAATACCATCCTAATACTGACTATGCTTTACGTATATGATGACACTAATATACAAACTGTTTGCTAGATTCTTCCTTGAACTTACAATCCTCGGGTTTTTTCCTTGAGTCTACCCAGACTCTTCCCTGTAGGGGGCAGGAAGCACTGACATATTGCATGATCAGCTGATTGATGTATAACGGTAACATCAAGTGTCTCTAGGTCTAAAGACCAAAAGGAAAGATTTATCTCGAGATGAACGGCACTATTGGAAATCCACAGATACATTAATGCTTTGGTACACTTCCATCACGACGACATGGCCTGAGCCCAGAAAACGGATTTTGAGCGTAGCGAAAAATCTATTTTTGGGTGAGGTAGCCATGTCGTCTTGATGAATCCCTCCCTAAGTACTGTATCTGCATCACCTACAAAGCTACAAAGAATGACGGTGGCGCCTCGGGTGGCAGACAGGCGCACTATTGCGGTACAGTAGTGACTCGTCGAGAGCGATGTCTCTGGAACGACTCACCCTATTCTTGCCTCTCTTTCCCCTCGTAGTGAAAGCTCTGTTGGGGGTGTAGATAGCCATGAGACGTGTCAAGAATACGTCCTCTGATATTACGCAATATCCCTTAGTAAAATTTTAAGGGATATTCGCTCCAGGAGTTAGAATTCTGGATACCTTTGGTAAATTCTCTAGGATATATCACTGTAGTCAAATATACCTAGGAAGCTACCTTTGAAGGAACTTCCATCAGGACGACATGGCTACCTGACCCAAAAATAGATTTTTCGCTACGCTCAAAATCCGTTTATTATACAAATTTACATGGAAAGAAATGGACATCTTAACATCAAGTAAAGAGGATCAAACAAACGCAAAATGAAATAAAGGAAATGCAAATCAAAAGGCAATAAAATATGCTTGATTCGAGGTCTCTTGCAATGATTAATGATTGAAATGGGGTCGGACAAGCGGCCATGAGACCCAAGACTGTACTAGTCTCTAAAGGCAAAGTTATATGCAAAATCTGTACTCACAATCCCACGCATTCAGCCCGAAATATGTAAAAGCGAGTTAAACCTAAACACAGTAAAAATTAATGTAAGCTAAAAATGTGGGAAAACTAGTGGCAACATATTTTACCTGCACTCTCTATAGTAATTATGGAATAGCCCTTAATTGTCCTTAGAAATGGCTGTGGAATGGTTAGTTTGCACCCTTGACAGTCCCACTCCTGGATTCTTCGCTTCTTAGTAGATCAGGTATTGCTGGCACAGTTCCCCGACTCGTCTTCCCTATCTCCAGCTGAGCGGACACAAAAACTCCCCGGTCCTTTGTTTGGTGGGAGTCGAGTTGGGGGTGAGCCATAGGTGCACTGACTGACTGACCAGGTTGGTCAGCCGGCCACAACTATGGCTCCTGTACGAAAGGCACGACACTTGGGTCGTGTGAGTTCACCTGTCTTCACTTTTCAAACAAGTGAGGGTCTATAGGCGTAGGGTAACCAGGTGGAGGTGCCATATCGGGACTTTAGGGTAGGCCAATGAATTGTTGTGAAGAGTGAGGAGGCAGGATTTTGTGCAAAATACTTAGAGAAATCTTGCAGCTCTAAGGGAACATACATATACAATCATCCTACCTATTCTGGATTACTAAAATTTAATCATTTAAATGAGCAATTAGCAATGGGCTGGTGCTATGGGCATACATCTTAAAATTAACAGACCTGGATTGGTACTGAGAGGTAAAAGCTGCATTAAGCCAGCAGTATTAAAATTATATTCAAAGCAGTGTAATAATTTATCTCGACACACGTAGTTTGAGGAAAGAACCATCGTACGCCGGCTTGGGCTTTTGCTGTGCGTTTCTACGATGTGACGTCACGAACAAGGTGAATGCTATTGTCACGAGTTCAGTTGATTTAGAGTAGTTCTCCAAATGTTCTTGGTAATGAAAAACGTAAACTAAATATGGAAGCGAAATATTAGGAGCGAAACCAAAATACAAAAGGATGAAGTGAAAAAAGTTCTTCATATATATATATATATATATATATATATATATATAATATATATATATATATATATATATATATATATATATATATTTATATATATATATATATATAATATATATATATATATATATATATATATATATATATACATATATATATATATATATATATATATGTGTGTATATATATATATATATATATATATATATATATATATATATATATATATATATATATATATAGGCATACACACACATCCATAAATACTGTACGTAAATCTGTAGCGGATATACCACTTCTAAAAGAAATTAAAACATTTAAATTTCTTGTTTTTTCCTAAGTTCTTCATTTTCTAAATGTGTGAATGATAGGCTACTCCATGATGTGTGAATCTAATTTTCAAATAAATTTCTAATATTTTACATCGTTTCACAGCTTAAATATAAATGAAACCGCTGAGTGATCTAACCAGTTCAAGTGCATGCCTTCTGGGGCTAAATTTCATAATCTAATCTCGTCTTATGTAGATATCTGGCACAAGGATCCAAAGTTGTTGATAAAGGTCTATCAGATTTACACCTGATGTAATAGTGCTTTAGTAACTTTATGATATATACCTGATAACTCTTTTGAACTAACATAATATCAAAGCACACCAAATTTAAGCAATTAAGGCTGAAAGACAAAATAAGAACATAAGAAACAAGTGAATACAGGCACATATTGCCCCTTTGCTTGACGACAAGATTCTGGAGGCATCCGTGTTACAGCTAAAAGGCCCCGGTGTTGTAGCAGGAATCAAAGTTCCCAGTGCTGATATCTAATACTGTGGCATATGTGGGCAGATTGATAATTACATTTCTGGAATTAAATTCTTTAGATAATTACATATCAGTTATTACAGGTGTAAAATCAGAAAATACTTAGTTCCCAATTCAGCTATTCTATGAGTGTACTGTACTGTAATAGGTCAAAGAGAAGAAAACCTGTTATTTATCTTTTGTGGATTGGTTTAACTATTACATTTTTGAATAGCAGGGCACCCCTAGCCCTTCTTCAACGATTGCTTCATTCCGTTGACAGCACAGCACTTTAGACCTACCAACCCTCCCACATCTTGCTGGAGTCTCTCATTTTTATAATTCCTCCCTCATTTCGCATTGGCACTCGATTCTCCCGCTTTTAGATAAAATCTCTTACACTTTGTTTGTTTAAGTTTGTAATTGTCCGTAATGGTTATTTTTCAGTACATGTAATTATTTCCTGGAATATTTTAATAAAAATGCACAACACAATTATATTTTCAACCCAAAAAAAGGGGATGTGTATGGTGTGGGAGGGAAGAAGCTATCTAGTGTAAGGATAGTGGGAACCAGCTGGCGCCGAAATATCTTTTTTTGTGGTTAAAAAGCCTAGGCTGAAATGATGGGTTAAAAAAAGGAAAGAAAATGAAAAAAAAAATAAAAAAAAATTACAATAAAAGGAAACGGAGGGAAGACAGAGGTATACGTAATATTTTTTCTTTTTCTTCGCATTTTTTTAGGCTTATGAAAAGAATGAGTATTGTCGTGATACGATATTATATAAAGGGAGGAAGGAAATCATATTAAAATGGTAATAAAAAGGTGAAAATGCAATTTCTACTTTTCTATTCTACTTCTAGGTGATGTGGGCAGAGGTTCTGTATGTTACATATCTAGTGAAACACAATTGTTCAGTGTTATCAATAAGAACGCCACCTCTCAGAGAGCCAGTCTTAATACTGAAAGGTAACTGGAATCACTCATAGCCAGTAAAACAGATAGTTTGCCTTTAAGGCTTTCTA
The DNA here is from genome assembly GCF_036898095.1 of Palaemon carinicauda. Lineage (NCBI taxonomy): Eukaryota > Metazoa > Arthropoda > Malacostraca > Decapoda > Palaemonidae > Palaemon > Palaemon carinicauda. The sequence goes on along the minus strand of NC_090725.1, from coordinate 157,343,459 downwards.
TGAGTATAAACTAAACAGTGAATTACTTGTAAAAGCTAAGTACGCAACATATGCATAACTGAGCATAATATTAAAAAATGATATCACTGTCATATTCTACCCATAAAATACAATGCAATTATATGTACAACAGGCTATAAATACAGCCATTTTGCCATATGGATATACATCTGTATTTTTCTTTAATTTTGGTGTTTATTTACGAAATTATGTATTTATGTTCTTAGATGATAAATAAAACTCAATATATTGAGAATTAATTAATGAATTTTATTAAAATATGACATTCTACCTTGGGTTTCTGAATCTCCCACTTTTTTTTTTTTAAATCTCCAGCCTTTTCTTATAATCTCCAGTAAAAAATTCAGATAAGGTTGACAAATCTGGACTTACTAGTTTGTTTCACACTTTGGAAGTTGAGTTATCAGGAAGGTTTACATAATTCAAGCAGATGTCAAGTTTGTTGAATTAAGAGCAACAAAGTATATATAGATTTTTATGATTTTTTCAAAAAGCACAAATGGCTTATTTCTGTTATCATTGGCCCTATTAATCAGTTAATAAATGTACACTTATATTCAATATGATACAAAAAAGTTTGATTTATCACCAGAAGGTCACAAGAAACTAAGGCAGTTAAATCTTTTTGAATTTCATACAGGTACAACCTTTCATTTGAGTCCAATTCTAAAGTGACCCTGCCATAGTATCTCTTATACATAAAGCTTTAACAGGCTGTAAAACATGTGAAGATTGGTGTATCTCTGTAGAAAAATCAGCCTTTACACATCTTTCACAAAGATCTAGACTCGACGAAGCCGGGCATTCTAAACAGTGCCATCGAGTTCCAGTGATTGGCTCCTCACCACACCTGTCACACTGAAAAAAAAATATATATATTTTTATTGAATTGTCTTCATGATGCTATCCTAGTAACAGGATTATACATTATAGTTGACATAACTTAGATTAACATACTACAATACTGATATAGACATTTTCCATAAGAATATATGACCTATCAGAAACATGACCTTTTCCTTGACCAAAAGAAAAAGCAAATTGTGAAATATTCATACAATTAGATTTTATAAAAGCGAGTAGAAAAATAATACATAACATTTATGCTTCACACAAACCCACCATTTTCTTGCACATACACACACAAGCATATGAGTATATGAATAAAGTATCTTCATCATAAGCAAAAAGAAAAAAAAATATATATATATTTATATATAAGGACCAAAAGTTACAGTTAGACCTTACCAGTTTCGGCTTTATGTTTAACAGATCTGACTAATTGCTGAGAGTGGCCGATGCTATAATTATCAGAGTAATAGATTAGGCTTTTTTATGAATATTCTATCAACTTTAATCATTGCACTTCCCATCTTTAATGTTTGTTGCACTTCCCTATGTTCTTGTTTTGCTTAACTACCCTACAGAATGCCACTTTCACTTTGTCTCAGTCTATCTTTAACCACCAAAGTGTTAACATCTTGCGAGCTTACCATCCCTTTATCAATGTGTTCAACTTTTCCCATAGCCCCTAAAAGATCATCATCCACCAGGCCTATTCCCAAGCAAAAGAGAAATGTAGTAACCAGGAAACAATAGGTGGAAGCCCTTAATAATTATCGGGAATGTATGTTTTTGGCTGATGTAGGTTAAATGTTGCATGTAAACAACAATACTGTGCAGTGCATAAAGAAAATTGAGCCAAACATTGGGGCTACTGTAAGTGCAAGTGCTCAGTAGAGTGCTAAGCTTGTAGCAATGGCGAGGAACACAACAATTATTAAGATAGAGAATGAAGAACTTGATCACTTTGATTGAGAACCAGAAATGCAAAGGCTTAGCAAAGGACTCCTGACCTTAAATGGGAAAAGGCCAAGACTTTCTTCCGACATTTCAAGTCCAGTACAGTACAGGTACGGCCAGGGAACCTGCACAAATCATCAGTGAAACCCCTCAGCTATGCCGCCTATACTTTCTCAACCTAATAAGGGATGGTTTGATAATTTTATGCAGAATTTTTCATTGAAAATTTCAAGATGATTGGTGAAACATCAATGGCAGATACCAAGGCAGCAGACGTTTTCCTGACGAAGTTACAAGAGATCATTATCAAGAAGGGGGTACAAGTGTGAAATCTGGATGAAACAAGATAGTAGTTGGTATGTATAGTATAATTCATGTACTATACCTCTAATGGTAAGCATTTTACCTGCACAAATATGTTTGTCTTTTACAATTTTCATCAGATCACAGATCATTTTTTATGGAAGGTTTATAATATAATTGATATTAGTTGATGAGGGAGGGGTAATTCGAGCCTAAACTTTGTTATATCACGAACAGTATTAGTTTTTAAGGAAACCTGTTCCATAATGGTTTTAAGAGTATTTGTTCTTATAATTACAAGTAATACAAACCTTCGACCTTTAATAGGAGAATGACTTAAGTGAAGCTGCAAAATGGCCGTTAAAATTTTCATGAGGTAAACACAGCTAAGTGTTGGGTGGCGGGAAAGCCCTGCCCAACCGACAGGTAGCATTAACCTTCACTTTGACTTTGGTTGCCCGAAGAGTACAGATGCATTTTCTGAGGCTCCTGTTGAAAATTTCTAATCTGTCTGCTTTCTCTCTATAGACTGTATACTTTGATTGCTGTTGTTGATGATGTCAGCAATAAGGGCTTTGGCCAGTATATGGGTAAGCTTGAAGTCGACCACCATCAATTTTGTAGCTGCTACAAGAGGCAGTCCTGTTTGCAGGAATCCCCTTGTTTTGAGCGTAAGGAATGGCCTCCGCTGCAGTGGTCCAGGTTTGCTAAGAGGAAAAAAGTCAAAGAGGGATTCTTCAAACTCAGCTTTGGGTATTCTCAAGCTGATATCCACGAAGCTCTCTGGCTCCTTCCTCCCTTCTACGGGTTCAAAGGCTGCTGCATGCTCGTCTTCATCTTCCAAAGTGGTGTTCATCAGAAGAAGTAAAAAGGAGACTGCTGTCATTCCCTCAGGATTTCTTTTAGCATGACATGAGTACAGTACAGTATTACCTTTCTCTAGCCAAGGTAATAACCTCTGCCTCTCCCCAAAAGTTCTTCCTCTGGTGTATTCGTTGAGGACTGTCACAAGGACTTAAACCTGGGTGTGCTATGGCCCGCCTTTAGCCTTAATGGTGTCCCTTTGGCAGAGAAGCTCCTGGAAATGCTAATAGCCACCAGATTGCACAACTAGAGCAGAGGAAGGTGGTGAAGTGATGCCCCTGGATGTGTTCATTGCAAATGGTGCACACAAGCAGCTGTTGCTTGCAGTGCCTCTGACTGCTGCTAAATCCTCAGTCTTGATGAAGGAAAAGTATGGTCTCTCCCATCAACTGCTTTGTGTAATCTTGGACCCTCTTCTTTCCATGCTGAGTAGCTGCCTGTTGTCAGGAAGAAAAGAGACCAAAGCACACTGATTCTGGAGAAATTTCTTGAGACAATTCCAGGTTCATTTTCGTGGTTTCATAGGAGGAGAAGCGCTGTCTCCCCCCCCCCCTCAAGTAGCAAGTCTCACTTACTAAGGGGGATACTGGTCAAGATGACAAGCTACACTCTAGTCCCTCTCTTTCTCGAGGATGCTTTTTGGATATTTCGGAACTCCATACCCATTCTGAGGAACAAGCAGATGAACAAAGAAAGCTGATCCAAAGACCTCTGGTGCTGATCGTTCCTTGGACAAACTACAAAAGCTTTCCCCACGTGAGCTCAAGGAAGGCTGATCGTCAGAAGCATTCATTGACTCCAAAGATCACTTCACCCCTGATGAGCTAAATAGGCAAATAAGAGCTACCGTAAAGAACATGAATCATGAGCACGGTCACCAAAGGATCAGAGGTCATCTGAGTTTCCACGATTTTAGACTCTCACAAAAGAGCTGCTCTATGATAAATTCCAAAGGCTAGACCTAGAAAGGGACCAGATCACGAGTCCCCAGGAACACGACTAGTCCCCACTTGCACGAATACCCTGTTCGTCACCTGGGACACGTGCTTCATGAGGAACCTAGTCCTCACAACGATGATCATCTGAGCGCTCTCCTTTGGTACTTATAGATGGAAAAAGTTTTACTTCCCTGGTGAAACCACGCACATGGCAGGGCCGCAGGAGCGTTTTTTCAGGTGGGGGGGAGGCGAAATTTTGAAAATGCACTGACGGTAAGGGGTAGGGAAGGACTCCCCTAGAAATCATTTTTTACGAAGAAACACCCTAAAATACGATTTCCTGGCATCCGACAGCAGATTGTAGAAATAAGAAAATCATGTTAGTGGACGATTTTTATGTGACCAATTACGATTTGTACACAATGACTGGCAAAAAATACCGGTAGGCTTACTTGAATAATTTACCAAGAACATACTAACGATGTTAATTCTTTGCTATAACTCATACTGATATCGGTCAAGTTAGGGCTATCAATTTTCTAAGCCTATCACTTGTTTTTTTATTTCCAATATTATCTTTGAAGTTTTTATGGCTTTTTTTTAAACCAATTTCTAGTTTACAGAAGACATTTAACTGACGTTTTCACTGATAATCATGTTATTTGTCATTGGTTTTAAACTATGGTGATCTGGTATGAGGATGGAAACCTCACAAACAGAATACTCCAAAGGCTCAATAACACTACACTGATCATAATAAATCAAGGTTTTTAAAATGCCTTTGCGAGGTTCAATTTCCAAAAGTCGCCTCTTCTATTCCACACACACACACACACACACACACATATATATATATATATATATATATATATATATATATATATATATATATATATATATATATATACCGTATATATATATATATATATATATATATATATATATAGATATATATATATATAAATATATATATATATATATATATATATATATATATATATATATATATATATATATATATATATATATATATATATATATATATATAGTATATGAATATATATATATATATATATATATATATATATATATATATATATATATATACATATGTTTATATATATATATATATATATATATATATATATATATATATATATATATATATATATATATATATATATATATATATATATATATATCATTTTCATCATCATCTCCTCCCCCACCCACTGATGCAAAGGGCCTCGGTTAGATTTCGACAGTCGTCTCTATCTTGAGCTTTTAAGTCCATCCCTCTCCATTCATCATTATCTACTTCACGCTTCATAGTCCTCAGCAATGTAAGCCTGGCTCCTCCAACTCATCTAGTGCCTTGTGGAGCCCAGCTGAACGTTTGGCCGACTACTTTCTCTTGGGAAGTGCGAAGAATATGGCCAAACCATCTCCATCTACCACTCATCATGATCTCATCCATATCTGACACTCGAGTAATCTCTCTTATAGTTTCATCTAATTCTGTCCTGCCCTTTAACTCCCAATATCCTTCTGAGGGCTTTGTTCTCAAATATACTAAATCTATTAGAGATTGTTTCATTGTCATATCATGACTCTGTCCATATAGTAACACTGATCACACTAAACTGATGTATAGTCTGATTTTTATATAAATTTCAGACGATTTAATTTCCAAATTTTACTTAACCTACCCATTGTCTGATTTGCTTTTTTTCAATCTTTTATTAAACTCTAATTCTAAAGACCCTGTATTGGAGATCATAATTCCTAAATTCCAAAGATATCTTACATTGTATAGTCTGTTCTCATCAATTCTGTCTTTCTTCTATTTATCTTGAGCCCAACCTCGTGTGATATTTCATGCATTCTGGTGAGTAAGCATTGCAAATCCTGTGGTGTTCTGTTAATAAGGACAGCATCATCAGCATTATCTAGGTCTGCTAATTTCCTATCACCAATCCAGTCCAATCCTTCTTCACCATCAGCATTATCTAGGTCTGCTAATTTCCTATCACCAATCCAGTCCAATCCTTCTTCACCATCTCCAATTGTTCTACGCATTACAAAATCCATCCATAAGGAGGATAAACAACATAGGTGACAACACATTATCTTGGAGTAGCCCACTGTTCGCAGGAAATTCATTTGATAGGAGTCCATTGACATTAACTTTGAACTTGCTGTGCTCATGAACAGAATCAAATTCACATATTCAAGAAGAATTCCATAATAACGCAGGACTCTCCCCAAAACTGGCCAGTGCACACTATCAAAGGCTTTTTCATAGTCCACAAATGACATCAAAAGTGGAATTTTATATTTTAAGCATTGCTGGACGTCTCAAAATTAAAATTTGGTCAGGGCAACTTCTACCTTTTCAAAATCCTGCTTGTTTATCTCTTAGCTTTTCATCAATCTCTTTAGAATAAGCATACTATGCATTTTCGTAACTAATGACAAAAGTTTCATGCCTCTGTAATTATTGCTATCAGCTAGGTCTCCCTTTTTTTGCCCTTTTCACCAACACTCTTAACTCCCATTCATCAGGTTTTGCCTCTTTATGTCACATTCTACAAAATAATCTTGTAAGTATTCTGGGGGTTACTTCATTTTCAGCCAGTATCATCTCAACAGTTATTCCATCGTATGTTACACGACAAAGAGTATTTTAATTTATTTGGGTATTGTGGAAAACAGTTCCAACTAAATACTGTCACAAGCTACCGGATCTGAAGAAAGAGTTGCACCATGTATGTTGAATGTATACTGTTGTCATTCTTTTACCTCCTAGGTCAAAGCATGAGGTAGGCTGGAAAAGCACTGGGGGGTTTGAGGTGGGGCAACCTAGATCGCAGATGTCACATAGTAAAAGGCTACTGCCGATCTCCTGGAGGAAGCACCTGATCCCCATAGAGGCTGGTGCTATAAAAACTCACCCTTGAAAGTAGAGTGAGGGGAGTTGGGCGCGGAACCTGGCCGTGTGCCCTCGTCGCCGCCGAGCGATCAGTACACACAAACGACACTCCACTAGGCTTCGTTCTTAGGAGTAATTTTTGCCTTAGACTTATACCGTGAGACAAGTGACATGTGTGCAACTCCCTATTGGTTGACTTGGATAGAAAGTAAGATTGTAATGTTTAGTTATCATGTCAGATTTGGGACTTGAGATAAATTGCTATTCTACTGATGGAAGATTAACAGTAACTTTCTCTAAGTCAATTCTCCCCGATTGTGTCTGTAATTTACAGGTGATTCATTGTTAAACTGTTCCAGTAATCTAAAAGTCAGAGAGAGTCTTACATTTCTTCTGCTACGTAATTCCCAAGATTTAAAGTTCTATTATATTCACTTTGAAGAAGATTTCTGCTCATGTTCCTGTGAAAATTAACTTAGGCAATAAATCCTCTTACCATGTAAAAGTCATCTTATTCACCGCCTCTTATCACTTATTATTCAATTGCCACACATTAAGAGACACATGTCCAGGGCTTTCCATCTCTTGAGTTTTTTTATGATAGCTTCGACTTCAAACGCAGTGAATTAATTCATGGGCACATCAAGGTCTTCATCCACTTCAGGTACATTGATCAAATTATTCACTTCGTATCTCCTATTCCTAACCTCACTAAAGTGTTCCATCCAACGTTGTCTTTCTTCATCTTCTGTTGTTTTTACAGATCAATCTCTCTTTTTTAGGGGTATATGCTTCTTCTTCTTTGGCCCAGTAGAGATTTCATTATTAATTCTATGAGCGATTCTTACACCACAGTCACTCCCTGAATTCATAGCTTTGTCAGCATCATATGCTTTACTGTCTAAATATTCTTTCCAGTCATTCCTGGCTCTTCTTTTAAACTCACTATCAATACTGGGATATTTGGCGTGCTTTACCTTATAATTTTCATTACTTCCTCGAACACTTTCAACAATCAATTTCTGTCTTTGTCTCGTTTTCATAGTATCTCAGGTATCATTTGATATCATAGCTTTCTCCTTGTAACTGCAAACGATTCCTATATTCAACTACAAATGTTTCTCTGTGCTCTTCTTCTAGAAGCGTAGCTGTACCAAACCTAGGTATTCTATCTACCTTTCTGTTAGTTGCTTCAGTTTTAATTTCAGTGTGGCAATGAGGAGCTGGTGATCACTACCAATATCTGCACCTCTAGAGCTTCTTACATTTTTCTGAGAGTCCTCTATTTGTTAATGGCAATGTGATCTATTTGATTTTTGTAATTGACACACGGTGAAGTCCATGTATATTTGAAGATGTCCTTGTGCTGAAAAAGACTATCTCCAATAACAAGACTGTTTGTTGAACAGAAACTTATGAGATGTCCTCCATTTTCATTTGCAATTTCGCCAAGACCCTAGACACACATCACATTCTCTATCCCTTCATCACACTTTTCATATCTCTCTGGGATCTCATCTATTACATTCTGCTTTTCTTCATAGTATCCATCTTTCCTTTCTTCGTGGGAATCATTAGTTGATGCATAGCAAACTATAATACTCATATTGCACTGCTTTGATTTGAACTTTGCAAGTAACAATCTACTATTTACAGCTCTCCACTAAGTTAATGCCTTTTCTGCTTTTAGTGTCATCATCATTCCTACCCCTTCTCTTTCCACCTCCATCTGTTCTTCCTGAATATATATATACATATATATATATATATATATATATATATATTATATACATACATATATATATATATATATATATATATATATATATATATATATTGATTGCCTTTGTCTAAAGTTTCCTTATCAATCCTCTTTCAACGTGTTTCACTTGGGACTAAGATATCCAAACTATATTTCATAAATTCAATCTCGACTTGCTGTAACTTCCCAATCTGATTCAAGGTTCTAACTTTCCAATGACCAATTTTCAATTTTCCTTTAGTATTCATAAGCCGGGAGATTCTTAGCACCCAGCTACGCCCGGTACTGAGGGCCATTCTGTTATCTTCTCTTTCCACTGACTAACGAAATCAATAGATGATTCTTAGGTCAATTCATCAAAGGATAGCCAGTTCCTTGTGATGCACAGTGCCTATCTAATTAAGGCAAGTGACCCCTGCCGGTCCATACTAATTCCCGTCAGATCAACCGTCAGGGAGCAGGAGTAAAAGGTGAAGAAACAGTTTGTCTGTCGCTTTAAACCAAATCCGTAACTATGCTGCCAGTAACTGCATTGAGATTTAGAGAGCATTTCCTCCAAATCCAAAGCTCTCATTTCTCCTCCAAGTTGCTCATCTGCTTATATGAGTATAACTGTTGGCAAACATGGATTGCTAAGATATACTGCCTAGCATGGCCATATATATACATATATATATATATATATATATATATATATATATACATATATATATATATATATATATGTATACATATATATATAAATATATATATATATATATATGTATACATATATATATATATATATATATATATATATATATATATATATATATATATATATATATATATATATATATGACCCATGTAGACGGATAATGAGACATCGGAATATGGGTTCTCTTCATTTATTACAAAGGGTTCGTTCATCAGTACACCGTACACGGCTACCCTCTCAGGTGAGGGACTTGTCAATTCGAGTGCAACTAAACTCCCTTCGCTACCAAAATGCAATCTTGTAAAACAATATGCTGAGTTATAGGTTTTTGTGGAATTCTCATGATTAAAGGGTTCATTTACCTTGACGTACAACACATCTACATACATGAATTAGGACACACACACACACATATATATATATAATATATATATATATATATATATATATATGTATATATATATATATATATATATATATACATATATATATATATATATATATATATATATATATATATATATATATATATATATATATATATATGTATACATATATATATATATATATATATATATATATATATATATATATATGTATGTATGTATATATATATATATATATATATATATATATATATGTATACATACATATATATATATATATATATATATATATATATGTATATATATATATATATATATATATATATATATATATATATATATATGACCCATGTAGACGGATAATGAGACATCGGAATATGGGTTTTCTTCATTTATTACAAAGGGTTCGTTCATCAGTACACCGTACACGGCTACCCTCTCAGGTGAGGGACTTGTCAATTCGAGTGCAACTAAACTCCCTTCGCTACCAAAATGCAATCTTGTAAAACAATATGCTGAGTTATAGGTTTTTGTGGAATTCTCATGATTAAAGGGTTCATTTACCTTGACGTACAACACATCTACATACATGAATTAGGACACTACTCCCCCCCCCCCCCAACCTCCTCACTCCAGGAGGAGGTGTACACTTGCCCTCACTAGTCTATGATATATGAGGACACTCCGACCCAGAATAGGCATGGCATGTACTAAACAGAAATGCAACATAAAATATGTAAATAGAAATATCCCAAAAAAATAACACATCTTCCACAAAAAGAAATAAAAAATTAAATATTACATGAAAAAAAATGTACACAAAACAATATAAATAATTCCATCCATTTCATCTTAAGACCTCTGCAACTAAAATACAGAATACCAAAGTGAAAAAAAAATCATAACGACATCATTTTACACAACCTCATCAATAACCTTCCTCTGGTTGCAGGCAATACGGGCTTTTTGGGCGGGACAGGGTTAGGAAAGATATTCCTTCATCCCTCGATTTTACTTGTCCGGGTTTACGGCACAGTTTTGCAACACAACTCACCACCACCGTTTCACCATTCATTTAAATCACTACTACACTTGCACTTGCAACTTTCAACCGGTGGCCACTAGCCATTTTCCCAAAAAAATCATTCATCCTCCCGCCCTTCTCTTATAACATTAAGTATAAGGTATTCACATCTTCACATTCTCTAACACTGCCTATCCTCCAGGCAGAACTTTAATCCCGCAGCCACTTGCCATTCGGGAACCGCTCCGGCCCCAGCAACCAGGAATCATATAAATACATGAATAATACAGCATCCGCCTGACCTATTTAACCTCAGATTGTTTATAGGTTCACTCAGCAATGTTATACGTATTTCCACACTCAGCAAAATTACCACATTTTACTTATAGATTAAGCATCAACATAAGAACACATTGTTATCATTAAGTTTATTCAAAATAAATCAAAAGAAGAAATGAGGTGTGTTCAAACAACAACAGCAAAGGGAAAAAAAAAATTCTACTCATCAACTCGAGGAATGTCACGTATGCAGGGGGTAAGGAGGAACACTTTTGAAAACTACCTCTTCAGGCACCACATGTATGTGTGCCTGATGATGTTCAGACACTGCGCCATTAATAATGCTTTGTATCACAACTGTGTTAGATTTAACCCTCTTTACTAGGTATGGACCCAAATACGCTGGCTCTAGTTTGTGTTTCCTAGGTTGTAATCGTTTCAAATACACACGATCGCCCACAAATACTTTTACCGGTGTGGTTTTGAACTGACCATCATACTTTGAGCTGTGTTTTTCATTAGATCTTTTCAAAAACCTTACAGTGGTATTCATTACTCTCCTCAATAGATTTAATAAATATACACGGTATTGCTCAGTTGAATAATTTGACAATTGTTGCGAATTAATGAGTACCGTATATGGTAACACAGAATCCTGTCCATATACTAAAAAGAAAGGCGTGTCCCTGAGCAAAGCATTATATGCAATGTTCTAAGCTAGCTCAGCTGTAGGAAGCATGGCGTGCCAATGAAGGGGGTCATCAGCCACTAAGTAACGTAAAATCCGCACTACTTCCCTATTATGCGATTCCAATAAGCCATTTGCCGAAGGCCTATATGTGGTCACTGAAAAGGGTTCAATTTTCAAGTTCATGTCCGATTTCACCACCTTATTTATAAACTCAAGACCATTATCAATTATCAAAATTTTCGGGCAACCAAACCTAGTAATGAAAGAGCACAGCGCCTGGGCTAATGAATTTGCCGATCTATCCAACATTGAGTAAGTATGACTGTACCGAGTAAATGCATACACAAATACACATATACTTATGTTGTGTTAAACCAGTAAGAACTGGTCCTACCACATCCATATGCACCCTATAAAATTTAATAGGAATCACAGGCCACTTTCTGGCTTATGGTACAGTGTTTTTATGTTCTTTGAAACAGTTAAAAGCATGACAGCCTTTTATATAATTCTCTATAGATTATTTCATTCCCAACCAAAAGAAAAATTCACATGCTCTCCTTATGTTCTATCAATCCCTAAATGCCCTGCATACGGACTTGCATGTACAATGTGGATGACTCGATTAATTAAAGAGGGAGGAAGAACTACCCGAGCACAAAATTCCCATCCCCTCTTTTCGTAAGCACAATTTAAAATATAATTTTCTATCAAAAAATTCTCACGAGGCACATTCAGAAATGACGGATAACTCTCCGATTCCCCTTTAATCACTGCTAGCACTCTTTCCATCCATTCCAATTTTTTCTGTCCCTCTCGGACTTCCTCTATGTCCCAACCTCCCAAGTCAATCAAACCTGCATCATCAGGGCATTCATTCATTCTGGACACCCCTGGTCATGTCCTCGGCCACTCACATATATTCACCTTCGCTGCTCAGATCTCTCTCTCTCTCTCTTTCTCTCTCTCTCTCTCTCCCCCTGTCTTCTGACTACTCATCAGGAGAATTCACATCCCGTTCTCTATTTTCTCAATTTTGATGGGGGTCTTCAATATTTTGGTTACGTTCTTCGTTCCTCTTTTGTGCCCTAGTTGTTACTCCTATTACTGCACCTCTAGAGAGAGCATCAGCTACCTTGTTAGCTTTACCTTCGATATGGTGAAAACCCTTTATATTAAATTCTAACAATCTCTCAATCCATCTCGCTTGTTGGGAGGTCAAATCATTTTTATAATACAAATCACGAAAGGGGCAATGATCACTTTGCAATTCAATTGACTGACCTAATAAAAAGAACCGATGTCTCTCTAGAACCCAAAGAATAGCGAAACCCTCACGATCAAATGTACTATAATTCTTTTCTGCCCCTTTTAATGACCGGGAAGCAAAACAAATGGGTCGCTCTCTGCCTTTATCATCTCGTTGAGGAACTACACCACCAATAGCTACGCTACTCGCATCTGTTGTCACTGAAAATGGGCGATCAAATCTAGGATATGCGAGTAATTCATTGCTTCTCCACCCCCTTTTCTTACTTTTTGTTTCTATAAAGCATCTAAGGGTCTCGCTATCTCTCCAAAACCTCTTATGAATTTATGGTAATACCCAGCAAGCCCTAAGAACCCAGCTACTTCCTTAGAGTTACGTGGCCTAAGGAAATCTCTAATAGTCACTACTTTACTGGGGCAGGGTTGGATACATCGCAATGCTTCTAAAACTTTACGAATATTATTATTATGTTCTTCGGCCATTTTCCCTGTAATTATGATATCGTCTAAATAAACAAGTGTCTGGGGAGACAACATTTCTCCTCTCTCGGGTACAGCTGTTACCTTACTTAAATGTCTCTCCGAGCTCACACAAGCACTTAATCTCTCATGACTTTCTATCGGCAAAATGTACCCTCCTGCTTTTACTGTTATTGTATCTTTTCCCCCAAAAATGCATATTTGATTATTAGAGATAAAATAGATTACTAAAATAGCCTCAATTCCTGGAATTCCCAAGGTGGGCAAGACAAAAAAATCATGTGTAAACTTCACAGGCCTCACCTTAAAGTTGAAGAATGTTGTATGGTGTACGTGTAGTTTATTTCCTCCAAGCGGGTCAAGAAGGATGGATGCCGCTGACAGTAGTAGGTTTGAGGAGAATCTTTTTTCAATCACTGAAACGCTGGCTTCTGTGTCGATCAGCACTCGAATGGATTTATCTTGCAGGTCAATCCTAACTGCTAACATTCCTAGACGGCCATTACGAGATATGGGGCAAGGGCCAATGACCTCAGCTGTAATGCCGCTGCTCCCTAGTGCTGCGGGGGTGTGGTCGAGGGTACCGATGGAGGTCCCAGTGCCGGCTCTGTACGTCCGACATCACCTCTTCCTCGGCTACTGCTTGTGACGTCATGCGGGGGGAGGGGCATCAAACTCCCTCGTCTCCCTCTTCCTCTGTTTCCTTTTCCTCGGATGTTGGGCGGGAGGAAGTGTATGTGTGCCACAGCCCGCCCGCCATGGGCGTTTTTTGCTGTGCACTCTCGAGATAGATGACCGTAGGCCTGACAAGTGTGACAGCGGGGGGATCCTTAGGTGGGGCACTCCACTCGTCGGTGCCCCTCTCCCCCACACTGCTAGCATTGCAAGGCTGCGTTCCCCTTTACCCCTCTTCGGGGGTCGAGTGCCTCTCATGGCTGTCAACTTCTCGGAATCGGGCCAGTTATTCCCAGTCATTTTTTCTTCTGGCAAATTGTCTAAAATGTTTTGTATTGCACTCACTGCATCTGCTAACGAGGGATTGTCATTGAACAAATAACCACACACATATGGGTTTACTAATTTGCAAATATGTTTATGGGCAATTGCTTTTTTATCCCCTTCTGGGAGATTGGCACTCCAGGTAGCAAAAGAATCGCAATCGCGAAAAATACGAGTTGCAAAACTAAGAACGGATTCACCTTCCCTTATTTCGGGTTTGTAATTTTCTTTTATGTCTCCCTTTCTCACATCAGGTAAGGCATACTTCTCAATCAAACGTCGTTTTATTTCAGTATAACTTTTTAAACTGTCTTGTGGCCAACATATTACCTCCATTGCTGGAGCATCTTTCAGCAATCTAATTACTTGAATAGCTTTTTCTCTTTCCGACCACCCATATGTGGTTACTTCAAAGTCTCTCAAAAACACTTCAATCGATTGAAACCCTTTGTTAGGTCGCTGATCATCAAAAGGCGTAACATTTGCCTGGAGTTCTGCCAACTTTCGAACTACGATTTGCGTATTTTCACTCGGCGGTGCATGTGTACTTTCACTTGTGTGCGTTTGAAGTTCGTTTATGTACGTCGGATATGGTGTAGTTGCTCGCCACTCCTCTTCTCGTTCAACCAAGAATCTGTTCATTAACTGTTCTAAGTTTTCTAACTTATTTTCCAATTCTTGCGTTCTAATTTCTTGTCTATATTCTTCATCGGGAACGCTATATCCCACTGCACCTTCGTTTTCATCTCCTGCAGTCACAGCGTCTGCTATGTTAGTCCTTGTGTATCTAGGCATCTTGAACTTTTATTTCACCAGCTCAAAGAACAACTTCACTCACAGCATACACAAACAGACATATTTTTACACCTGACACCAATATGATCCATGTAGATGGATAATAAGACATCGGAATATCGGTTTTCTTCATTTATTGCAAAAGGTTCGTTAGTAAGTACACCGTACACAGCTACCCTCTTAGATGAGGAACTTGTCAACTCGAGCACCCAAAGAAAACTTGCACAACAATATGCTGAGTTATAGGTTTTTGTAGAATTCTCATGATTAAAGGGTTCCTTTACCTTGGCGTACAACACATCTACATACATGAATTAGGACATATATATATATATATATATATATATATATATATATATATATATATATATATATATATATATATATATATATATATATATATATATATATATATATATATATATATATATATATATATATATAATATACATTTATGGAATAGAAAAGGCCACTTTTGGAAATTGAACCTCCCAAAGTACAATGTCAAGACCCTGTCTAGGAAAGATCTTGCTAGAAGATCTAAAATAAATAAATTGGGATATGATAGGACTGTTGGCAAACACGGATTGCTAAGATATACCGCTTAGCACGGCCATATATATATATATATATATATATATATATATATATATATATATATATATATATATATATATATATATATATATATATATATATATATATATATATATATATATATATATATATATATATATATATATATATATATATATATATATATATATATAGAGTAGAAAAGGCCACGTTTGGAAATTGAAAACTCACAAAGTACAATGTCAATGAAATAAATAATTTGGGATATAATAGGAGTGAGTGAAATTAGAAGTACGTAGAGTTAAAAATGGGTCATATCTTTAGCTTTAGATGACATTAAAGAAACAAAGAAAATTGAGTGGGTTTTCTTATCAATAAAAATCGTGCATGTAACATAAAAGAATGTTATAGCATCAGTGTTGGAATTACCTGATTGATGATCAAATTAAATCAAAAGTATAAAAGGAAGATCATCCAAACGTATGTACCAACAACAGACGAAAAAAGAGAAAGACTATTTGCATTTGTTTTGGGGGATTTTTAAGTAAAGCAGGTCATAAGATGAGAGGATAATCAGATGTAGCCAAATTTGGAATAGGCACAAGAAAAGACAGAGGAGATAGCCTTTTAAAATTTGCTAAAAAACTAAATTAAAATCATAAAAAAAAAAATTCTTTTAAACAACATAGAAAATGGACACGGAGAAGCCCAAATGTAGAAACGAAAAACGAAATGGATTTTATTCTCGGTGGAAAAAAAGTTAATTTAGTTAAAGAGGTAAAAGTCTTACTGAAGTTGAAGTCAAGAGACCATAGATTTGAGAAGTAAAATTTGTTTATATCTAAGGAAGGAAACAAAGAAAAAAGCAAATAAAAAAAGAAAATAAACACCCCAGTCATAAGAGAAAAATATGATGAGTTTACTTGAGCAATACTAAATAGGTATTGCTAGCTACATGAAAATGGAAGCAAATAAAGAAGAAATGAATAGTAATTTAACAAATTTTGTATTGAAATCAGCACAAGAGTTCGGTAGAAAATTTTCTAAACAAGATCAAGGAAAACTATCAGAAAGCACACACACACACACACACACAAAAAAATCTAATAAGGGAAACATTGGAAATAAAGGTAATATCCAAGTGAGATGAAATAGATTTGGCAGAACTATCCAAAACAATAAGCAAAGAAAAAGCATAAGACATTTGTAAACAGCAAACAAAGGGAAAGGCATCAAATTAATGAAAAAAAAAAAAAAGAATTGGAACAGGGTGTCAATAGATATATGCTTCAATAGATGAAAATCGATACATCAGCAAAAGAAATGGAGTGATAAAAATGGTAGAATATTTCTATACAATACTATACAATAGTGATATAAGAAATAACTGAATATTATCTTAGTTTTCTCACATTATTTTTTGGTCCTACATTCCTGCTTTCTCTATTCAAATCTTCTATTATCTTTTGCAATTCCTTCCATGATTCAATAAATAGAAGAAAGTCATCTGCAAATCTTAGGATGTTAAGGTATTCCCCTTAATGAAACACCTGAGCCGGTACCGAAAGGAACAATAAAAATAAAGAAAGCATTGAAAGGCATGAAAGGAGGTAA